>NW_006256486.1:5003549-5059868 GCF_000478725.1 Eutrema salsugineum
ATCTTTGATAAGCTTACCATGGAAGTTGTAAATCAAAGAGCTGCACAATTGACTGAATCTGTGGAAGAGGTAGTTATGCAGATTACTATCAACTCTATTATAGTGAATCTTACTATATATATTAGATATGAAATTTTTGCTAAACTGCTTGCAGATCCAAGATCCAGATGTACTCCCTCTTCCAATTAGTAACATTTGTGGGAAAACTTTTCTGTTCAAGCTATCTATTGAGAGTTCAAACATCGTTTTCAACAGTGATGTTTACAAAGTTACAAAGATTGTGACCCAAAGTGACATGGTCAAAGAATTCTCAGAAATACCCGGATTTTTGGTAAGATCCCTAAACTATTTATTCCTAGTATTTATTCATATTTCATTGCCTTTTGATCTTTGTTAACTTATTGTTTTATTTATAGACTACCCCTGATGTCAAGTCTGAGGAAATGGGGTTTATAACTCCCGATGAACAGGTTTGCTATTTAGGAATTAGATGCCTCTCATTAATAATTTATGAATGTGCATACATGTATTTGTTTAAATTTGTCATTTTAGGTTCCTAAGATGTTACTTGACATTGGCGACGATGATAATTCACCACAATCAAAAAGGAAAAGCGATGAGATGATTGACTTTGATGATCATAATGGAGAGCAGTCTACTTCTAAGAAAGCTGCTAATGGTGACATGAAGGCTTTGGCGAGTGAAGTAAAGATTTATCTGAAGCCTGTTAAGAAGGAGAAAGTTGTTGACTGAATTCTTCGTTTCTTTAACAATATGCATTCTCCTGCTTGCTTTGTTTTCTAGGATTTACTACAATATCTCATTGTTTAAGTTTCGGTTATTTTTTTCCTAGCCCGTAGGATTTGTCTTTTTCCGTTTACAGTTTTGCGGTGGTTTGTTATTTGAAGTTTAATAAAAGCAGGAATTTTAAACTATATTATATTTTGCAACTTAATTAGTAACTGCTGAATTTTAATTTATTAGTATAAATAACAAAGTAAAATACCTGCATGTACAGAAGGTTATGCCAAACTCAATCCTAATATGAAAAGAAATTCTGCATGGCAATTAAAATTTACAACATTCATGCAAGATATTTGGAGTCATTAATACTTTGGCAATACATATATTTTTCTAGCACTTACAAGTACAGTTGTATCCTAAAACAACTCTGTATTTAAATATAAAATTAGAAATATATTTATATTTTACAAAATTAGGAAAACGATCGTAACTACTATATTCTGTCGTATATAGATTCTAATTGGTGAATATTAACACAACCAATCATAATTAAAAGAACTTAAACTAATTCCTAAAGTTTCCATGTTTAGATAAATTCTCAATATATTTGTAATCTTAACAAATCTTTAGAATATTGTAACTATCCTATTAAGATGCATACTACTTTTAAATTATTAATATTAAATATATCCTACGCATATATCGATTCTCTACATTCTGACAAATCTGTAGAAAAATGAAAAAGAACAAAAATTCGTCTTCTGCAATGGATAAAGATCATGACATCTTAACCAAAAGACCTAAACTGGATTTCATTAACCCAGGTATAAAAGTTATGGTTCATTCGCTTATAAACTCAAATTTATACTCGGGTTTGTATATTCTTAAGAAAGTACAAAAAATTACTTAAGAATCCGATTTATAAATGTTCTATCTAAAAGTTCCACATATATTTTTGTATTATTTACAGAACACAATGGAGATATTCAAGTTACCCCTGCACGAGTACCATTACCAGTACCTATCTCAAATCCTGATGATTTCGAAAATAACGTTGGAGATATTATTAATATTCAGAACCCCCCGACCACTTCAAGTACTCGGAAAAGGAATCAATGTAGTTTGAGTACGTATTATATTTATTTCCTATGGGCCAAGATGAAACATCATTGAACAACTTATATTGCTCAACTATTTATGATTGTTTGGTAATTAGATAATAAATATGGACTGAAACATCGAATTTTTTATTATATACAGATGCCAATGGGGAGAATGAAGTTACCCCTAAACGAAAAGCATTGCCAGTTCCAATTTCAATTCCTGGTGTTTTCCGAAATATATTAGGAGATATCAGTCATACCCGAACTGGTCCCAGTGCTTCAAGTTATCCTAAAAGGAACCAACTTAGTCCAAGTACGTAGTTTATTTATTTTCATTGTAATCGATTTATTCATTGACAACTGCATTATCTTTAAATTTTGTTGTTCTCCTGTAACATCAGTAACAGGAAAAGAAAATTACACAGGTACACAAACAAGTATTTTTTTAACCCTTCTTCTTTATGTTTAGTGGTAACTTAATGAAACCTCTTTTATAACTAAATTATTTTCTTTATAATATCTAGCAAGTCTAGTCACTCCATGTTATGGCTCAAATCAATTTCTGCCAACTATACCAACAGCAAGTATTTGTGATAGTCGATATTCTACATCAGAATATTGCTATATCACATATAACCAAAATCCTGATACGACCAGAAGGAAAAAAACTCAATCAAGTAAGCTTATTTTTATATATTTAGTTTAATATTTTGTTTATTATTTTTAGAAATGTTAAATACTTATGACTACTTTGTTTCATATTCATTTTCAGGAAAATTAGATCAACCCATTGTTGGAAATCATGTTTTATCCGATAGAAACTTGACAGATGTCACAAGAAATCTCAAATTCAACGATGGACCTTCAAGTTCAAGAAATAAAAATCTAGAATTGAGTCATCCATCTAAAAGTTCTAGACCTGCACGTACGTTTATATTTTTTTCAATTCAATCTCTATTGTATCATTTAGGTTTTATATAATGAGTTTTTCATTTTTTGATTTACATCAACTAGCAAAACTAAGAGATGATCCATCAAGATACAACACAGTTGAAAAGATTGAGTATGCCCGTATCCTTAATAACTTAGTTGTTATATCCTGATTGTTTATATACCTGCTTAATTAAAGAGATTGCTCTATTACAATTGTGTCCTTCATATTATCAATTAATAGTTGTTTCGTTTTGGAACTCTGCTATGGAGAAAGCAATGCAACCATGTAATAAATCACCAAAAACTACTTCGCAATCAGGTATCATGTATTAAATATGTTCAGATCTTTGTTTATAATTATGATGTATATGACATAGAAATTATCTTTTATCTTATCTAACATTTTGATAAGTTGGTTTATGAAAATAGGCTCTGTTACTTCATCGACTTCTACTTTATCTAACAACCATGGAAAAAAATCAGTAAGGAAAAGGAAAGGTATAATCATGTATTAGTTGATAGGGTAATTTTTAAATACTTTAATTTCATTTTGGATGTATTTTAATTGTTAATATTGCTTTAATATTTGTATAGATACATCCAATGTTCTGTTGCCTCAATCACAAAGTAATAACATTACCAGTTCCATTTTTGAAAATCAAAGATTGTCAAGGATTAATAGGAGACAGGTTATCTTGAAAAAGAGACATGCAAACATTCAAGCTTCAGGTATATATATATTCATATTTCTTTCCACAATATTATTAATCGTGGTCGTGTATTGTAAGGTATTCTATTGTTTATCGTCATTATGATTAAAGTTTTCTATATTATTTACTTCCATAAACATTACTGTGTTGTTAGGATCTTCGACAATCTATGATCCAATTGGTTTACAATCTACACTATCATTGGAAGGTGTAGAAAGGAATTATACACCTGCCAATGATCATGGCGTCCCTGAATGTAGTACTGTTCAATCTCAATTAGATATTGGACCTGTAATTCAGCCTAATGGTAACGTAGTTGACTTTGGATGTATCAGCTTACTGTTTACTGAAATATAATAAATTATAATTCGTCATGTTATAGGGTACTACGATGATGGCGACCCTATTTATCATTGTACACACTGCTCTGCCCGTATGTGGTTTAACGAGAGGATCAGCAAGAAAAAAAAATTGAAAGCATACATTTTCACGCTTTGTTGTGTGCAAGGAAAAGTAAAGCTCCCAATGTTACAACAACCTCCTCCTCTACTGTTATATCTCTTCACAAGTGACGATGAGATTTGTCGTCATTTCCGTGAAAATATTAGAGCATATAACATGATGTTTTCTTTTACCTCTATAGAAGGCAAAATAAATCATGATATAAACAAAGGTAAAGGACCACAGGTTTTTCAGTTACATGGTGAAAACTACCATCTTATTGGTAGTTTGATGCCTAATGCAAATGAAAAACCCAAGTTCTTACAGCTTTATATTCACGATACAATTAATGAGATTCGTAATAGAGAACTTTCATTAAGGTACATAATTATTTATTCATTGTTTAATTCTGACTGTGTTTACGTAGACTAATTTTCACCATGTTTTAACATTTTTCATTTACAGCAAGAATGGTAAAATTGACAACAAGCTACGGCCTGAGCTAATTGAAGCTTTAATGAAGATGTTAAACCATTGCAATCCGTTGGTTAAAGCTTTTCGTTCTTACAAGGACAGGTACCAAAATTCAGATATTGAGGATACTGTCCGAATGGTTCTAATAGCCAAGAGAGACAAAGATGCTAGAACACACAACTTGCCAACTGCAACGGAAGTTGCTGCATTAATTCCTGGTGATTTTGAAGAAGGGTTAGACAATAGAGACATTATGTTAGAAGCAAATGATGGAAGTCTTCGAAGAATCAGTGAATTATACGTTGGTTATCTAGCTCTGCAATATCCTCTATTATTTCCTTATGCTGAAGATGGCTATCAAGTTGGTATTGAAGATGGTTTTTCACATAAAGAGGACAGAAAACGGAAGACTATCAGCATGAGAGAATATTATTCATATCGAATTCAGGATAGGTTGATGGAATCTCAGGCAATAATTCGGTCTAAACGACTATACCAGCAATTTTTGGTCGACGTATTTACAATGATTGAAGCTAATAGATTACGATACTTCAGGAACAACCAAGTCAAACTTAGTTCTGAGAAGTTTGTAAATTTAGTTGAAGCGCATAATGAAGGCCAAAGTGTCTATCCAATACTGGAAAACGTATTTTGATTCCTGCATCATTCACTGGTGGTTCTAGGTACATGAATAACAATTACTTGGATGCAATGGCTATTTGTAAATACTTCGGATTTCCGATTTATTTATCACTTTCACTTGCAATCCAAACTGGCCAGAGATTGTTAGGTATTGTCAGAAACGAAATCTCAAACCTGAAGACAGGCCTGATATTTGTTGTCGTATATTCAAGATGAAGCTGAAATCCCTAATGACAGATTTGACTGAAAAAAAGTTGTTTGGTGAAACTGTTTGTGGTATGTTTTAGTAAATCGAGTTTATGTCATTTCATATACTAATATCATATATTTTACGATACTGATTATGTATTATACTATTTTACAGGAATCTATACAATTGAATTTCAGAAGAGAGGACTTCCTCATGCTCATATTTTGATTTGGATGGCATCGAAATACAAATTTCCTACACCTGAATCAATAGATAAAGTAATATCAGCTGAGATTCCTAATAAAGAAACTGATCCTGAGTTATATGAAGTTGTGAAGCAGAACATGATACATGGTCCATGTGGTAATATAAATAAGAGTTCTCCATGCATGGTAAATGGACGGTGTTCCAAGATGTTTCCAAAGAAATACTGTGACCGGACTGTTGTTGATAACATTGGTTTTTCACATTACATGAGGAGACAAACTGATGATTTTGTTGAGAAAAATGGTATCAGACTTGATAACAGTTGGGTTGTTCCATATAACAGGAAGTTATCTTTGCGTTATAGAGCACATATCAATGTTGAGTGGTGTACACAAGCTAGGTCAATCAAGTATTTATTCAAATACATCCACAAAGGTCCTGATAGAGTTTTAGCTACTATCGAGAATAATGCCAAAGACATTGGTGAGTTTGCGAACGAGGATGGTGACGACGCATCTGAAGTTACTAAAGATGAGATTAGAGAGTATTTTGAATGCAGGTATTTATTGTTTCTCGAACTTACAATTATAAGTATTCAACACTTATATTGTCGTTTTCCTCATATGTTTAACTATCTATCATTTGCTTAATATATCAACAGATATGTATCTGCTTGCGAAGCATCTTGGCGTATACTTGCTTTTGCAATACATTATAGAAGTTTGCCTGTGGAAAAATTATATTTCCATCTTCCTGGAGAACAACCATGCGTGTATGGTGATGATGACCCGGTAGAAACAGTTCTTAATCGCAGATTAGTTCAGAGTTCAATGCTACTTGCTTTCTTTGAAGCTTGCGACAAATATCCTGAATTATCGAAGAATCTCACCTATGCCGAATTCCCAATAGTGTTTATATACGACAGAAAAGAGGTTGAGTGGAGGCCAAGACAAAAGGGTATGGCTATAGGGAGACTAACATATGTTCCTCTATCATGTGGTCAGCTTTACTATTTACGTGTATTGCTAAACAGGGTCCAATGTCCAACCAGTTTTGATTTTTTGAAAACGGTTGACAAAGTTTTATATCCTACATTCAAGGATGCATGTTATGCTTTGGGTTTGCTAGATGATGACACTGAATACATAGAAGCTTTGAAAGAAGCAAGCATTTGGGGATCCGGATCTTTCCTAAGGAAACTTTTTGCTGTTATGCTCATTACGGATAGTATTCTTAATCCATGTGGAGTTTGGAATGAGACTTGGCAACTTCTTTCAGATGATATCATATATCGACGAAGGAGATTAGAAAACAGAGAAGGTATTTTCCTTAAATATTTGGAACAAAATATATCTATGACATAACCATCATATTATATTTTATTAATTGTTTCCATCGTTTGTTGTAGATTTAACCCTTTCTGAAGACCAGCTCAAAAATTATACATTGGATGCAATTGAGATAATTATGCGTAGCAATGGAAGTTCTTTGGCTTATTTTGATGGTATGCCTCTTCCATCTGATGGTTATCATAATGCTTCCATTAATCGACTGTTATTCGATGAAAGGAATTATGATAAGGATGATATGTCTGCTCTTCATAATAAGATGCTTCCTGGTTTAACTGAAGAGCAGATGAAAGTATACTCAGAGATAATGGAAGCTGTTACATTAGACCAAGGTGGTGTTTTTTTCCTATATGGGTTTGGTGGAACAGGAAAAACACATTTATGGAAAATTTTGTCTGCTGCCATTCGTTCTAAAGGACAAATTGTATTAAACGTGGCCAGTAGTGGTATAGCTGCTCTTTTATTGCCTGGTGGAAGAACAGCTCATTCACGATTTGGAATTCCTTTAAATCCAGATGAGCTATCTACTTGCAATATGCATCCAGGATCAGATTTAGCTGCATTAGTCGCTGAGGCCTTATTAATCATTTGGGATGAAGCTCCTATGATGAGTAAATTTTGTTTTGAGAGTTTAGATCGGAGTATGCGTGATGTTATTCCTAGGCATAAAGATAAACCTTTTGGTGGAAAGGTTGTTTTCTTTGGTGGTGATTTCCGACAAGTCTTGCCTGTTATAACTGGTGGTGGAAGAGAAGATATCACAAGGGCATCTCTATGTTCTTCTTATCTATGGGACGAATGTAAAGTTTTGAAATTAACAAAAAACATGCGTTTATTGGCAGACATTGATGCAAGTATTGCAGAAGAAATCAAATCTTTTTCTGAATGGATTCTTCGGGTAGGCGATGGTAAGGTTAATCTACCAAATACAGGGGAAGTCATGATTGATATGCCCGAGGAACTTTTGATAACAGAGTGCAATGAGCCGATTAAGGCTATTGTTGAATCTGTTTATGGATTAGGATTTGAAGAACAAAACGATCCTAACTTTTTCCAGGAAAGAGCAATTTTATGTCCAACTAATGATGATGTATGCGCGATTAATGATTACATGATGTCTGCTCTTCGAGGTATAATCTATATACATAATCGTTATTTGTATTTTGTTGGCTTATTATATGTACTACTATGATTTTTAATAATAGCTTATTAACTGATCATTTTTGTAAACAGGTGAAGAGAGAGTTTATCTAAGTTCAGATTCTATAGATCCATCAGATACTTCCAATCATGACAGTAGTGTTTATACTCCAGACTTTTTGAATAACATAAAGATTTCTGGTTTACCTAATCATTGTATAAAGTTGAGGGTCGGAGCACCTGTCATATTGCTAAGAAATATTGATCCCAATAGTGGGTTATGCAATGGAACCAGGCTTCAAGTGACTCAACTAGCTGATCACATCATTGAAGCAATTGTGTTAACAGGGCATACACTCGGTCAGAAAGTCTATATACCTAGATTGTCTGTTTCACCTCCTGAAGGCAAATTCCCTTTCAGAATGAGACGGAGACAATTCCCATTGATGGTCTCATTTGCTATGACCATCAATAAAAGTCAGGGACAAACACTCTCAAGTGTTGGTTTATATTTGCCTAGACCTGTTTTTTCACATGGTCAGTTGTATGTTGCTCTATCCAGAGTTAAGTCTAAAGCAGGGCTAAAGGTTCTCATTGTTGACAAAGAAGGCAATCCACAGAAACAGACCATGAATGTTGTCTTCAAAGAAATATTTCAGAAGCTTATCAAGTAGAACTATTTGGTAAGTTACTATTTTTTATATTCTTTATATATTTGATTTATATATGATGAATTGTTACTAATTGGAAGGAAAATTTATTTTCAGGAAAATTTATATAAAACTCTTCCTTGGAGCGAATAATCATTCCACATTTTTTACCATTTAAGTTTTTATAGCTATGCAAAACAATTGTAATTCGTATACAATGATATTTTTTGTTATATATTTGTTCGAAATCATTGAAATGGCTTTTTATGTATTACATGATCAAATTATTCAGCACTTAGTGATTTTATATATATACTGAATGAAAGAAGTTGTATGAGATTTTAAATAAAAAATTATATGAATGTTTGTATAGATACTAAATGATTGATATAGTAGCCATACATATATATGATCTTTGTTATTATAGTTTCCGAGATTAGTACATGACTATAAGATATATGACCATGTATTTAATTTAATCAAGATTTGCGAATATTTGGTTGATTCATAATCTTTCTGTTACCTAATATATTTCTTATTTAAACACCATACTATAGAATAGTTTAATTTAACCGACAATTACAAAAAACATCATATATGAAAAACACATTATGGTAAACAAATATTTACGTAAATATATGTATGAATCAACTGAAGATATTTTTTATGGAAATATTTGTATGAATGTACTCGCCTAAATACTTAAATGTATTTTTGTGGGAATATATGTATGATTTTATGTTTAGATATATTTTATATCCTTATTCACTATGAAAAACATATTTCACTATATTCAATACATCTCATAATAATTAGTTTGACTAATATGAGTTTGCCTAAATATATTCAATTTCAGAAAAGCTGCATACTTAGCAGAAAGAGTTCAGTTGATTGACCGATGCATATACCCTTTTCCAAAATGAATGAATCTTTCAATAAAGTAAATTGTATTACCGTATTGGTTACTTAATCGGTTTCCAATCCCTTTAACGTGTAGGGTTTTATTTTAAGAATTTAATTATTATATATCCTGTCAAATAGCAATAGATCCTTATCGTCCAACTTTTGTAACATCCATTTTATTAAATTGCTTTCCTCTCTTTCAAACAGAAATCTACACACTAGGGTAATGGCTTCTTATGACCACATCAACGATTTGCATCTCGATAGAACAAATTGGAGCCTCCGTGTTAAGGTACTGAAGAAATGGATCGATCAAGGAACTCCTAATCGTGATTTGTTACAGATGATGCTCATGGACGAAGAGGTTTGTTAACTATAATAATTCCTAATTTATTATATTGGTTATTTTGGAACATAACTTTTTTCTATACAGGGTGATATGGTTCTAGCATATCTGTATCATGCCGGTTTGATTAAGTTATATGATAGAGAAATTAACGAGGGTGATTGGAAGACTATCAAAGATTTTGTGGTCTTTGAAGACCCATTACCAGAACCAAATTCTCCAATCGGTTGGTCTATACAGTTATTGGAAAATACGACTATAACTGATACTGAACCAAGGGAAGTGGAATCTGGAAAGGGCTTCTATTCTTTCTCCGAAATTCTTAAAGGCGAAGCCGATTCTGAATTCCCTGTTGGTAAACATTCTAACTTTATATTCAAATTCAATATTTATTGAGATAGGTGTATAATATTTAGGTTGATAAGAACTGATTAGGTCCTTATATATATATGTATACATATCTTTTGGGTTTTGTTATTAGTAATGAAGAACTAAAGGTTATAAAAGATCAAACTTGCCCAAATAGGCCTAACAAAATGACTCCTTCTATTACTTTCACAATGAAGGATCACAAGTAAGCATTGCTCATTATGTTGTTTTTTATAGTTTAAGTTTTTCTAAAAGGGTAATTATATACTTCATATATTTCGTGTAGTGATATGCAGATTCAGTGCAATGCCGTAGGACAATTAGCTGTTGATTTCAATAACAAAATATGGGATGTTAGACAAATTCCTGCTTTGTGTCTTCTAACTGATTGGAGTATCAAAAATGATGGAGGTTTGTGTTATAGTATAACTCTTTATATCTTTTTTTATAAATATGGTGACATGTTTTTAAAATACACGTGTTTATTTACAGGTAATATATATCTCAAAAGCAGAGGTGGAATAACAAGATTTGAATTTCACCCTGAGTTAGAAGTAGCGGAATCCTTTTGTAAAATGTAATAATTTTTATTTTGTGAATCTTACTTTTTCACTAATTTGTTTACATAAATCATAACTATTTTTATATCTGTCATTTGTCTAACTAGGTTTTGGAATAATGAGAAGAAATCAAACAAGTCAAAAGGAGCAATGAAGAATGATGCCGAAGCTACATCATCATCGAAGAAGCAGAAGAAATGAAATATTGATTATTTTTTTAACTTTCCTGTGGGATGATAAATAAGATACATTATGTTCTTATCTTTTGTTAAGTTTAAATATTTGGACATTATATTTTGCTTTATCTATATAAATTGTCTGCTTATTAGTATTATAAAATTTCTCTCATAATACATACATCGCATAGTATTGATATGTATATATATGTTTGAAATTTGCATTATGAGATAGGTAATATATATATTCAGTTGTTTCGAAAAATTATTTCATATGAAAATATAAACATAGTTTAGTTTTCTTATTTTATTTCCTTATATTTTTCCATATTGTCTCTTAAATATGTGAATTAATTGTATATACTCATTATTTTAATCAGTAAACAGAATATGACTATATGATACAAATATTACAAGTTACTATTCATTCAATGATTATCATTGCAATGTTGAATTCTGTTTTTGCGATGCACTTGATCTGATACATGTCCTTATAACCTCCTTACTAAAATATCATAATTGCATAAAACAATTTTATATCCAACTATCAAATCTGAACAAACCATTCCATCCATAGACATTGATAATATTGGAAATAATTTTATCTTTGAAGTTCAATAAAAGATTTTCAACGTTATTATCAGTATATTCATTATTTAGAGAATCTATGTTCATGTAAATCTATTCCCTAAATAACTTTGACTTGATATATACCAACTTCCTACTTCCCTATATTATATCGTCTATCAATGCATACATTGTCTTTGTAAATATAAAAAAATCAGAAACAGTTACTCTCATATTAATAACTGCTTCCTCATATCTATATACCAAATATTCTCAACCGTTGCAACTCTCCAAAAATGTTTTAACTTTCCAAAAAATAACAACCATCGCATCTGTTCAATGATTTTTCTATATATACTACATTTTCTCTACTAAACGTTTATCTTTCCATTCATACATCTAGAAAAAACCCTACTCTCTTCTGTCTTCCAAAAACTCCATCTTTTACCCAAAAAAGAAGAATCTAATGGGTGAGTACGCAGGTGTTAACGAACTTCATGCATGGAGGGATGATTGGATCATTAAGGTCAAGGTTTACAAGCGCTGGTCAGTTAAAGACGACGCAGGCTTACCGGCAATGAACTTCATATTTGTTGACGAGAATGTACGTTACATATTTGTAATTACTTATCCATTGTTTGATTGATATGTTTACATAGTTTTATTAATATTTCTGTATACTATTTCAGGGTAACAGGATCAATGGATTTGCTACAAACAGAGCACTATCCTATTTTGAATATGTCTGTACCGAAGGAAGATGGGTGAGGCTAACTAATTTTCGGATAGCCAATTCTGAATGGGAAATGAAGGGAAGGACTACAAACCACAGTCACCAAATTATCCTGACACACGAGGCAAAGGCTGGAACTCTCAGGCCACAGACAGAAGATCCATTCATCAACTTGGTTGAATTCAGTGCTATCTACCGAAAACCATTTGCGCAGTACTATCTAGTTGGTATGTTATGATTACAAACTATATTTTTCATTGCATGTTCTGTTTACTTAATTAGGTTTTGTTAGACATACAAAACCTTTTATGCTTTAAGATTTTGTTTTAAGTAACTGAAATATCTGATTATATATTTAGATTTGATGGGAAGTCTTGAAAATATTGGCGAGGTCTACACCCAGTGTTTTCCAGATGGAGAAACAAAGCGAGTTCTTGAGTTCACACTTAAGGATGCAGAGTATGATAATAGTTTAATCTTTTTAAAAAAATTTGTTATTGTTTTTTTTTCACCCTTTGTTTGTAATCAACTTAGGGATTATTCCTTCCAATGCTTTGCATATGGTGACTTTGCTGTGGACATCAAAGAACGATGTAAATGATTCACAGGTCCCTTGGCTATTTGTGTTTTAACTGACTGGACAGTTAAAAAGAATATCGGTATGTAAATATTTCTATTAGATTATTTTATCAAATTTTAAGTAATTTGGACATAGATGCAATTTCTCATATGATTTATGTTAATTTAGATGAACTGACTATCCATGAACATGAAAACACTGGCTTCTCTCGCTTCTTACTTGCTCCACCCATCGATCAAGTTTATAAGTTCAGGAACAAGTAAGCATTCAAATATATTTCCTTTTACGTTACTAAAAATCGAACTTTCTATAATTAAGTCGTCATTCATATTTTGCAGGATTACCAAAAAAATGATGACTGCATCTTCAACTCAAGGAACTTGCGCAACTAAAGTCGACTAGAGATGAATCATCATCTGTTGCGTTTAACTATTTTTATTTTCTAAGTCTATGGTGTGATGTTGAACTTTTATATTTCTGTTAAAACTTTAAACTTATCGTATGTTTTGTTATGGATCCTTTGGATATTTGACTGTCTAATTTCTATTTATTAAGGACGTATTTTAATTATCGAATTTCTGTTTATTCTGTTATTTAGAACTTTGTGGTAGTTTAGATAATATAAAATTATGAAAGTTATCTAAATGTTTTTTAAAAAAAATGGTTAGCTAAAAACCAAGGAAATAAGATTGTAAAATAGAACCTCAGTTTTTATCTCCGATTTATTAAGTATATTCTGTAAATATACCTGATTACTCTTTCTAATAACTTTCATGTTTAATTATAATAGACATTAGTTATCTCTACAATATCTGAAACAGCTTTAATATACTAAAAAAAATATATATCGAATAAATTTAAGCATATTCAACTAAAAACTATGCTCAAACCAAATAAATTACAAATTACATTAATACAACTTCAACAGTAAAATAACTACAACAAAATTCTATGAATAAATTATATAGTGTTACATCTTCGCCTCTGATAGCTTCTGCAAATAGCAACAATGATTCCCACAATTGAAAGATAAAGCTAAAACTTCGAGAAGACCATTATTCTCTATCACATCACTAGATTTTCGATGTCATCTATGCTTCACTCTGTTATTCTATTTTTTCCCTCCGAATATATTAGTTCTGTCTTTCTTTTCATCATACACTTCAATTTATTTTGGTCTTTTTTCTTATAATAATTAGCGCAATATATATATTTATGAATGAAATTAGAAATCGGTTAAATTCATTCATTACTGTATATTACAAAAAGGAAAACTATTAAAAACAAAAAAATACAAAACAAATCAATAAATAGTTAGTCACATATATCAAGTCCATTTATCATATATCAATATAGTACTAACATAAATAAACACTTAATATAAATTCTGTTTCAAATACAACAAAATGCGCAATTAATCAAATATCATTCAACATCCTGTATACATACATTATAGTATGTTATGATTTCGGTATAAAAGATAACATTCATCCCGTGCACAGCACGGGTACTATCCTAGTAAAAAAATATATGAAGAAGACGTATTTGAAAAATTTATTGCAGTTAAATGTGTTTTAAGAAATAACAGTCTGTTTGGCTATAGAAATAATAAGAGAATTAAAATTAAACGAATTAATAATGTAGCTAAATACCAACTTTAATCCTAAAACTGCCAAGTGTCCAATACTGCCTCCACTCTAATATATTGGAGATTTTATGCAATTGATGAGGAAATGGTCATTCTCCAACGTAGTCCAATACTCCAATGCCCCTCTTTCCAAACATTTTTTCTTTAATTTTTTACGGTACCAATTAATTATACTTTCCAGTCATTCACGTATGCTATTTTATTTATTTCCCACTTTTCTAACTAATTTTCTTTGTTATTTATTTCAGTTGATTTGTTATTCTTTAGTGCTAACAGAACTAAAATTTCTCTCAATTTCAGTCTTTCCTTGTTTATATAGTTAATTTTTCAGTCAACCGAGTGGAAGTGCTCTCAGATATATTTTTTTTTGTTTTAGTTTTGTCAAGTTTCTTACTCGACTTATATTCTTCTTCTTATCTTATATTTCCCAATATCTCCGTGAGATCTGCTTTGATATTTTCCTATTCTAATAGGAGACAAAAAAACGATTGTGAATAATATAATGAGACTGCGGCACGTAAATCATGCCAGTGATGCCTTCAAGTCTTTTTAAAACAGTTGGATTAATTTTATAACCCTCGTCAAGTTTGAAAGTTCATATCTAGTAAAGTATTAAAAAGGCCAATGACTAAAAGACAAAAAAAAAAGTTTTGTAAAACCACATCGAATTGAATCATCAATGAAGATGTGTCCTGAGTTCAAAAACAAATATAAAATTTGGTCTTCCACACACATAAAAAAAAAACCAAAGAAAGATAATCAATAGACAAAAAACTTAAGAGAAGGAGTTCACATCATATTCGTGATGTAAACAAAGAAAAAAAAAACCCTAGGAATTAAAGATAAGGAACCTAAACATTAGCAACTCGCACTTGTGGTTCATTTATAAACTTCCAGTAAGCTCGTGTATCTTCAGATACCTTTTTAAATGCTGAGGCTAGACACATTGTGTAAAGAGGTGCAATGAAAGCTGCTACGACCCATAACGAAGAAGGTAAACCGAACCATAGAGCCACACGTGGCGAAATTGAATAGAGCAGGTGGAGGAGAATCCCCAAGCCGCAGATGTGACCGATGCGTCCGGTCATGTACAGATTAGAAGCTTCGACATCGGTGATTGCTTGGAACCAAAACAAGCAACTAAATAGGCCGAAGCTGAAATATAGCCCAGTGCAATAAACCAAAGTTATGATACATGCGGTGAAGGGGATCTTGTGTTGTATCATATAGATGATCGCTGCAACGTTAAGGGTTACGAGGATGATGCTCATCACAAAGTCGTACTGTAGGTTCTTATTCGACCTGCATTAACCAATTAAAAGTATTTTTATATGTTAGTCATGATGAGAATCAAATTTATTAATTTAGCAATGAAAGAGTAAGAAAATTCGAGATTGTTCTCACAGCCAAGTACGGAGACGGCTTGGAGATTCTTGGACCACCACACTTGTACTCGGCTTGGCTTCTTCAACAATCTGTTGGTAACCCATGACATAGAAGAAGAAAACTCTCTGCAAACAATGTGTAGCACCTTCGTTAACCCCTATATATATATATATCAAGCCTGATTCTTATCGTGAGTCCAATTCCAAAGCCAAAGTGGGATGGGAATACGAAAAAAAAGGAAATTAGATTTTGCTTAAAATACAAAAGCTTTATATTTTCAAAAGATAAAATAAAATAAAATAAAATACAAATTAAAGCCTTTTCCTTTTGGGCAAATGTTTTGATATTTACTGTTTTTTCTAGTATTAAAAAATCTGGCAAAACTTATCCTTAAAAATTTTTATGTATTCATTAAAATTTACAATTACACGATACTAGAAGTTTCTCTTGAGTAAAGGAACAGGGCAATGTAAAATCTCTTATCCTAAGCATAATAAGCTGCATGTTCTTGTAGATGTCTCCTAGCGGGAGTTGAACATTGTGACTCAGACGACTGAATCAGTATTTGCTTTGTTACAATTGCAGTCACCAAGAAGAATTCAAAACAAATAGATGATTACCAATCAAAACCAGTGCTCATAAATTTTATAAACCCTGTACAATAATCTAATTTTGTAGATATATTATGCATAATATTGCAAAAATTCCTTAATGTTTTCAAAAGGGCCCTAAACTCTTTACTAAAATTTGCTAAAAAAACTATTTATATCCAGTGCAAATGCACCTTTGGCACCAAATTATTTTGACCACCTGTTTATAACATGTTTCATATAAACTGATTTTGTTTTAAAGCCCATATACAGTAGTTGGGTAGTATAATCCGGCCCAATAAGAAGACCCGAACTACTGGAAACCGATCAAAACCCTAATTATATCTTCTCCTTGCAGAGTATAAATACCAATTGTTTTTCGTTACCCCCATTTTACTCTTTCTCTGTGTAGCCTCTCTCCGAAGAAGAAGAAACCCTAATAGACATAAACCATGGCTGAGGGACTCGTGTTGAAAGGCACAATGTGCGCCCACACCGATATGGTCACCGCCATAGCCACACCGATCGACAATTCCGACATTATCGTCACTTCGTCGCGCGATAAGTCAATCATCCTCTGGAAACTCACCAAGGAAGACAAGTCTTACGGTGTTGCTCAGCGCAGGCTAACCGGTCACTCTCACTTCGTCGAGGACGTTGTTCTCTCCTCCGATGGACAATTCGCTCTCTCCGGAAGCTGGGACGGCGAGCTTCGTCTCTGGGATCTCGCCACCGGAGTCTCCACTCGCCGATTCGTTGGACACTCGAAAGACGTTCTCTCCGTGGCTTTCTCCGCTGATAACCGTCAGATCGTTTCGGCCTCTCGTGACCGCACGATCAAGCTCTGGAACACGCTTGGAGAATGTAAATACACGATCTCCGATCAAGGTGATGGTCACAAGGAATGGGTAAGCTGTGTGAGGTTTAGCCCTAACATGCTCGTGCCAACTATTGTATCCGCGTCTTGGGATCACACAGTGAAGGTCTGGAATCTCCAGAATTGTAAGCTTAAGAACACTCTCGCTGGGCATTCTGGTTACTTGAACACAGTGGCAGTGTCACCGGACGGTTCTCTATGTGCCAGTGGTGGGAAAGACGGTGTGATCTTGCTTTGGGATTTGGCTGAAGGGAAGAAGCTTTACTCTCTTGAGGCTGGCTCTGTTATTCACTCTCTCTGCTTCAGCCCCAACAGATACTGGTTGTGTGCAGCGACAGAGAGCAGCATTAGGATCTGGGATCTTGAGAGCAAGAGTGTTGTTGAGGATTTGAAGGTTGATCTCAAGGCTGAGGCTGAGAAGTCTGACGGTTCTGCTGGAACCGGAAACAAGACGAAGGTATATTACTACTCTCTTTATTTCCCTTGTATTTTTGTAATGATTGATTCCAAGTTTTGCCATTGTTAAATTACATATTGCTCTTAGTTCTGTGTGTAGTTAACAATTTGATTTTATTGATGTGGAGTGTATATACTTCCGGTGAGGAAGCATAGTTAAGCTTAGATTCGGAAACCTATCCTTGTTTAAGTTAGCTCTTGTCTCTCAGTTCTTAATATTGCAATGTCTGAAGTGGTTACAGTTACTATTTATTTGGTGACTCTGATTTCAAAGTTTCTGGTTTGAGATTTTTTGATTATGGCTATTTATATGTTCTAATGTGAAATGGAAAATGCAGGTGATCTACTGCACGAGTTTGAACTGGAGTGCAGATGGAAACACATTGTTCAGTGGATACACTGATGGAGTTATCAGGGTTTGGGGTATTGGTCGTTACTAGAGTGAGAAGATGACTGGAATCAATTCCCAAAAATTTTATTTAATCTCTCCAACTTTTCCATGAAACACAAATGACTTCTCTTCTGTATTAGTGTTTTGAGATTGATTTTTTTTTTCTCATTCCAGAATCAACAAACGTGATATTTGATCCATTGATTATCTTTTTCATGTTTGGTATATTTTACACACTTTGAGTTGAACAACTTAGAAAATCTCAATTTGATAAAGATAGTGTAGTGAAGCTTCGAAGTTGGTGCTTATCTTACTCTCTCTGGCTGACTTTAGATTGATAAAGAACACATGCCATTTCAGATTTCAGATTCCAACATGAAACCCTCAGATTACAAAACTCTTAACTCCCTTCTATTTGTTTACTTTTTGGATTTTAAATTGTGCTCAAGTCTCAAGAGATAAAAAAAACGAAAAAGTAAAGATTGAGATCAAATGGTACCAAAATTAAAGATTGTCTAAAGAGTTGGCGCCACAAAAATATATAGATAGGGATGATGACTTAAGACCGTATTAGCAGAGCTTGTTGTCGAACTTGAGATTAATGCCCATACTGAATAGTTCTTGAACCAGAAGCTTAGCTAGCGCCACACGAACCACATCATCTGTTGACTGGCACAATTTGCAGTACGGTCCTCTGATCTTATTACCGTAACTAGCTGTCCTCTCTATCTTATTTGCTACGTTCTGGCACCTCCTGCAGACGTGCATCTATGAGGATTCACTGAGAGTGAAGAAGACGTTCATGCAAGTTAGACGAAGCCCCATGTGCTATGAGGCAATATCACGCTCCATCTTTCCGAATTTGAGTCCGCCAAAACGTTTTTTTTTTTGTCAGCGACTGGTTGTCTGGTGAGCGGATGGACTGGTCCTGCGTTCCTGAACTTGAATCTGTCCTCTGCCATGTGAACAAGTCGCTGGTAAAACGTCGGTCCCATGAATACTAGAGAAAGCATCACCTCGCCTGTTCTACCGTTGTACACCTTCTCATTTCCCCATTTGGAAAACCCAGCCTTGCCACAACATTTACAAGTTCAAGTTTATAACAGTCACTATGTTATGTTTAATGTTTCAGGTTCATAACCACTCAACATGGAAACACTGTGCAGTGAAATGCTGTTCTGTATTCGTTCATATATCTTAACTTATACTAGATTCTAACCCCGTGCATTCGTATGGGAATATTTTTTATTGTTTAACGAATTTTTTAATATAATTTGTGTTTTTGAGTTTAGATATAATAATTTTTATAAATATATTTTTTAATAAGTGAAAATATTGATTTTTGTGTTTAAATATATTTTTATAGTATTAAAATTAATTATGATTATAAAAATATAATTTTAACCCGTCCGCTAATATTAATTTAAAATGAACTATTATAAAAACATAATTCTAACTTTTTCGTTCATACTACCACATAATATAAATATTTGTTAAAAGTTTGAGATGTATTAACAGTATTATTTAATATTATAGTTTTCTAAAATTTAATCAACGAAGGGAGTGTACAACTGGTTTTTCAAACCATATTATAGTGTATGCAATAATTTTTAATTTTTTATGTTTTTATTTTGTATGAAAAATATATTTTCGATATATATGTATAATTCAGAATTAGTGATTTTAGTTACCAAAATATTTTTAACCCGGTTTTTATATATATTTTTAGTTCTATAAATTTTAAAAAATATATTTTTAATATTTAAATTATACATTTAAATTTTACTTATTATTTTATTATTAATTTGTAAATAAATCATAATCGTAAATATATTATATAAGCAACATAAAAATTATATCATTTTACATCATTATAAATATTTTATATTTCAAATATGACCATTATTTTTCATATGTGAATTATGTTTTTTTCAAAAATTCTAGATATTTTTGATTAAAATGTTTAATAGTATAGAAATTATTTAAATTAGAATCTTTAAATCAAATCTAAATTAATATCTGATTTATTATTTTTAATCAAATCAAATCAAATCTAAATTACTTATATTTAAGGAATTCTAAAAATATTTAAATTAATAACTAATTTTCGAAATTAAATATAAATAATTATTAAAATTATTTTTAAACACTTAAAAAAAATTAGGAGTGTTTGGAAGCAAGTACTAAATGTGTTTCTGTTTTAATATAATAGATTCTACACCCAATACCCAAGTCTAAGTAAACGTATAAGAGCATCTCCAATGGTTTCTTCATTTTTTTCTTCATTTTTGAAGTTTCTTCATTTTTGAAGGAAAAAATGAAGAAACCATTGGATCAACTTTTCTTCATTTTTTTATTCAAAAAGAATATTTTAGGTATATTCTATCTCTCTATGTTATTACTAATTGTTAATAAGATCCTTCAATTTTCTGTTTTATAAGTTTTCACCTACTTATTTTATTTATTGTAAAATTTCAACAAAAATTTAATAATTTTAATGGATGTATAAATAGTTTCTCAGATTATTAAGTTGTTAGTTTATGTTATGTTAAGTTTTATTATTTATAATTTAGTATTAGATATGTATTTTTAATTTTGTAGTTGGCTATGTTCTTGTATTTCTTAATTAATATATGTTATTGTATTTTTTATTGTGCTTATTATATTTTTAGTTTATAATTTGATTGGACAAATCCATAGTTTTAAAAAAAATTAGGTACAAAAAACATATAAATGTTTAGGTATAAAACAAAACATATAAAAAGTTAAAGTTACATTTTGTAATAAAAAAGTTCACCTTTAAAAAATGAAGAAATGAACAGTGTTCCTTCAAATTCATTTCTTCATTTTGAAGATGAAATTGAAGCACCATTGGAAAAGACTTCTTCATTTTTATCTTCAAAATGAAGAAAAAAGTAAAATTTGAAGGACCATTGGAGATGGTCTCAAGATCTTAGGGATCCACACGCTAGGACTATATGTTCATACGATATTATGCCTGTTTTTGTAGTCCGAATAAACTTGAGTGTGATTAATTATGACAAAGCAGCCTCCAAAAGCTGGCCTGGTGTTTGCCTAGATGTGGATTTATTACAATATCAGGGACTATTCCTTGGCTTGTGAAAGGAAAATTATCTTGTGCCTCTAGGTAGCCTACAACACCTTTCTGGCCATGCATACTGGAGAATTTGTCTCCAAGGCATGGAGAACGAACATGCAAGATGACAAAAACTAATAGTGGAACATCAGATTACTAAAAGAATAGATCATCCCTCGCTCCATTGAGGCCTTGTTCATCACAATGGAGTCCTCTTGGTTATACCCAAGATGTACACTCACCGCAACTATCGCATTCACCGCAAAATCTGAGTGCTAACAAGTCCCAGGAGAGACATGTTCTTCACTAGACCACAATTTTCTCCGTCTGGAGTTGACAAAAAAACACACTCTCCCCCAATGAGAACGATGCCTGTGAAAAACCATTACAAGATTTCAGATGAGTTCTGATATGCACCCAATATAACTTCCAAACACAATTTCATTTTCCCACCAGCTTTTATTCAACATTAACCAGAAAATTTAGTCAGCATCTGAAAAAAAAAACTACTAGGAGAGTGACTGTAAGAAAGAAAAAGTATCAATGTCCAGAGACTCCAGAGTCCAGACTACTTCAAACGGTAATGATTATGTGAATTCAAATCTGAAATAAATAGACCTAGGACAGCACAGAACACATGTGATCACGACCATAAACTATATGAAATAAGTTAGTACAATTATCTGATACAACAAACTGAAGACGTGCAAAATGGTGTAAGTGCAGTCTATAGATCAAAATATTACTATTATATGTGGGAAGTTTACTTACGGATATCTAGCGTCTCCAACCTTGCTCGTATACTGGACTTGTTGCCGCGTTCTCCTCAAGTCAATCAAAGTCTGCAATGGAATTTTGCTACAACTCCTGAAACCCATTTCATCGGTCTGAATTCTGAAAGGATAAGACCACGCTCCAGTGGAGAAGGCTCTAGTAAGCCCATTGGTGATTATGGAAGCATCCAAATAATGTTCGATTGGCTTTAAATCACCGTCGCCTACGAGGTGTCTCTGCATGGCCACTGGTCATGGCTCTTCTAGCATGTGCTACATGCACCCTGATCAGCTCTCTCTCTAATAGTTCTCCTGCTAGCTCAACCCTGAAACTGTCTCTGTTCTCACAATTTGACTTCCTAAAGTATGCACACAGAAGGCACTTCACCTTATAAACCAAGAAACATGCTTCCCGTTTTGGACCTTGGAGGCCAGGAAACAAATGAAGACGTAAGCACTCATCAACATCTTCTTCAGATGGAAATCCTGAGCTTCTTATCTGACTCGCAACATATTTTAAAGAGTTTGTCCCATCACGAAATGCTTCACATGCTCCATCAGCGTCATGGATAGAGGCAAAAAGAATATTGATTGTGCTTGCATCATCACCATCAAAATCAATAAGATCAATCGCTTCTTTGTCTAAAGAGACACCCAAGGCAAAGAACAGGATCCAAACTGGGATTTCAGTCGACAAGAAGTACACTGTCAGTGCTTTATCTCTTTTCTTTGACGCTTCTGATTTATGATACTCTCCAATACGCACAATAAGTCTTTTTCTCTTAGTTTCCAACCTGTATGAGACTCTCCAAGCAGGTGTATTAGAAACCCAGAGTCTTTTCGTGATATATTCTCTTGAGCAATAAAGACCTGTAACAACACAATGTATTCATCTTCAGAGAATACAGAATATAATAACTTCAAGGCAACTATACAGAATGTTGACCACAATAAGAGAAACAACTTCACGGTGTCTTTTCCAGGATATAATAAAAGCATAAACTAGATTCATTGCCAAAAAGGATAATCTCGTTAGTGGAGACAGTTCAAGCAGCAAGTGAAATACATAGATTAGGATACAGGTGCTGAGAAATTGTTTGAAATAAAAATTACATAACAGCACATATGCAAGAAATGCCAAACTGATGTAACTCACCTTTTTAGCCCTTCTGATCACGAAATATCCACCCTCATCAAAGGCACAATTCCCCTTTTTATTTTTTTTTCCCCTTTCTGGCAAAGATCAGATTTCAACATAACAGGTATCCTACCAATTAGAATGTCCTGCGTCTTGTCATCTAAAACCTTCTTCTCGACAAATTCTTCTTGCCCGATTTTGAATTTGTCGCTTCTGACAACTTTTTTTTACAAACACCTTGCCAAATGAGACAATGAAGAGAAAGTTAGCAAAGAGTTAATCCCACAATGAAAAGACAATACAACGAAGGAAACAGCGACTCTAACTGACAGTTCAAACCACTGCAAGTCTGCAACTCAAGTCTGAAGCAAAAAATTTCAACCGAGACAAAAAGAATAGACTAAATAAAAAGACACAAGATTGTACTCTTTATATCTACACAATAAGTTATTTCCCTTTCTAAAGCTATAGAAAAGCACAATGCACTATCCTCCTATTGCCAAATACAAGTATCGGAAAAACATTCCTGTGTTAACAAACAGCTTATTTAAATTTTTAAAAAGAAAAGTCTTGTAGTGTTTTTTTACCAGAACTTGGACGCTCACTTTCATCCTTAATGAGCAAGTCATGTTCTGAAGCCTTGCATGCCATGGACGAAACTCGAGCTCCTTGTCATTTGCTAAGAATGTGGGCTTCTCCACACTGACTTCCCCAAACTTCACTGAGGCGTATCTCCAATCAAGCTCATTGTTCTTCGTTGAATCAAAAAGAAGGCTCGACAACCATCTCACCAAAGGTATCAAACACCTTTTGAATCCCGAGCTTTATAAAGAAGCTGAACGAGTTTAGCTGGTGACTTATGAGTCCGTACTCATCGAAGAACAAGGTTGCGGCTTTTTTACAAAAATCCTGGGAAATGTTTTTTCCTAGCTCCGATATATTAAATTTCCCAGAATCTTCGATTTCATCAAATCTATGGGAAAATAATAAGATATTGAAGCAAAATCAAACTCTGCCTTAGAAACAAGAGCATTCTCAGAAATAAGGTTCACAAACACAGAAAGTAGACGAAACTACCTCGTTGGTGTCCCTACAAATCAATTTTCAAACACACACAAAAAAAAAAGCAGAATCAAGCGCAATCTGGGAAATGAGTACCTCGATTACGTTGCTCTACCCGAAGTGATGAAGTTACAAGGCGGCGTAAGAAGCTTTTCCGGGAAACATTAACGGCAAAAAAATTCTCCGGTGACAAAGAAAGAGTTTTTAGGACGGAACCCTGGGGAATTACTTTTTTAAAATTAGTAATTACAAGTCGACGTCGACGAGCGAGTGTCTAGAGAGACTGAAGTGTTGATTGATTCACTCCTATCACCCGCAAATGATGCAGCATTTGTGGTTGGTAGCGGTTAGTGGCATTTTACCACAATTATAAAAATCATTGCAAATTGTCCTATATTGTTTTATACCGCTGAAATCTAAAAGCTGTTTTCCGCCAGCGTTTGCGGTTGCGGGCGGTAGCGGTAGGGTAAAAAAAAATTACGCTAGAAAAAAAAATAGAATATCATGTTAAAAACAATTATAAAACCTTAACACTACTAATCTTCTCCTATATATATATAACTCCTAACATCTCACTTTTTCTATCAAATTCTAGTCTCTAATCATAACTTTCATATCAGCTGAAGAAAATTAAGATACAAGCATAAGTGTCATAATACTTTGGTTTAATTCATTTTATAAATTATTCTGTTTCCACTTTTAAAGTAAGAAATTATAAATATGTATCTTATTAAACAAAATTAGTTTGTTATAATTCTTGTTTTTGTTTTTCAGAAAGTTACATGATCAAACGAGATGACATATGCGTTACTTCAACGAATCATTGTGAAAAAAAAAACTCAAGATAAATATTCTAGATTTTTAGTGTACTCCAAAAGGAACGTATTTTGAAGAATACTAATGAACAATTTGGATTTGATTTGAGTTTTGATCATGCAAAAAATCGATTAGATCAATTTAAGAAATTTTACATTATGCATAAGACAAATCCAGAAGATCCACTTATTGGAGCAAATGTTTTCCAGTATATTACATTACTAGATACAGTTTTGGGTGATGTTTCCAGTATTTGAAATTAAACATATTATTATAAAATTTATTAGTTTTTAAAATAATAATTTAGTATTTATTTATAATTTTTATTAATTATTTTGAATTAGTGATTTTGATATTAATCATATTCATAATAATATAGTTTAGTGTCTCTGGTTTAGTCTGGTTTTGGAGCTTCTTGGTTTAGGTGTTTTGCTTTAACTGTGCCCAGTTGGGCTTTTTTGGCCCTGTTTTTATTTATATTTTTTTCTCATGTTTATAACTCATTTCATTACATTCAAAAAAATCCTTTAACAAAAAGAAACAAATATATATATATATATATATTTATTAGATATAAAGTTGTTGTGTATAGAACAAAACTTCCCTAATATTAAAATGATATCAAGAAAATTGGTTTTGATGTTTTTCCATGCCAAAATCTTTGTTATGCAAATCGATTAATGGATTTTGAATAAGTGTTTATACCAAAAAAAAGGTAAAAGAAAATTAAATCAATATCAAACATTTACATTAAACAACACCACACATAGCCACTATCATCATTTCTTCAAAATTGTATTGAAGCACAAGTCGATGGATCGTGTCTAGTTGCAGCGATTATAAGATCCAGACAGAGCTGAATGTCTTTGATCAAGTTTCGCCGCAGATTATGATGAATGATTTGGATCCAGATTTGAATTTCAATCTCATGGTCTCGAGTCCACCGTTTGTAGCTAGAATTGGAGGTAGTTACAGCTGTTGTGAGTCGTGGAGCTTTCTTTCTAGATTTCTGACCGACACAGAAGCTCGAGGGAAATGGTGACATCATAGCTGAATTTTGAGGCAGTGAGAGGCAGTGGAGGGTTGGCATTTTCATTACTTGAGATCAAAATGTATTGTAGTTCAGATGTGGATGTGGTGGTTCCAGCCCCAATCAGCAAAAGTATGAAGTCATTTTGGCCTTGTACATTTTTGGTAATTATAAGATCGAGGTAGGGCAGTATTTGCCGATGTGTTGGTTTGTAATTGTTTGATCTAATAAGGTCATATCAAATATTCATATGAACATATCCATATGGAGGAAGTGTGGATAAGTGAGAGGCCTACGTACTCATGTTAGACTGGTTGAAAGAACAATGAATTTGTTATACATCCAAGCGTATCTGTCCATATGGATGAGGTGTTGATATATAAGAGGCCTACACTTATGTTACTTGTTAGAAGAACAATTTTTTTTTATACGCGTATATAATATTATACGTAATTGTTCTTATCTGAATTAAAAAACATGGTGTTGATTTTTGAGTTTGTATTTCCTAATTTAATAATTTTAATAATTTTAAAAAATAAGAAGGATGAAACCAGAAATAAATAATGCAAATAGATTTTGTCTAAAACATGACTGAAGGCGTAAATAAAGTAGAACAAAAGATAAATTCGCTAAATAAAGAAGACAATCAATGAGGCCATTCCATTGCAAATTCAAGGATGATTTTCCAGAATTTAGCTGCCTCTAATTTCCAAAAGCAGGGATCGCAAAGCTGCTCGACATAAAGAGCTTCCAGATTTTGCCCACCCACCCAAAGATCGAGCTTCCTATAAACACAATTCCATTTATAAGATTTTTCGAACAACTCATTCACCTTATCTTCTAACTCGGCCGGAACGATAAAATTCCACGGACGTCTGTTGCTGCGGTTCATAGCCATTCTCATCTCCATTGCATCGGCTCGAGAAAGATCAATGCTGGAGTTGAATACTTCATCGCTGCCATCCATGGTTAGACGAAGCATAGTGTGACAGTATGTAGCCATAAGGCATCCAGCGTCTGATGCCTCCTTAATTAAAGCCAACCCTGCTTGTAGATTTTCTTCGTAGAAAAAGACAGACACACCTCTAAGAAATAACGATGTTGGATTGCCTGACTCCAAGCAGCGTCCAAAGAAAGTAGTCATCCTTCCATGTTGATCCCAAACCCATGGTGTTTTCAGAGAAATTAAATCCACGAATTTGTTGAAACCCTCTTCATTAGGAATGTCGTTCAGAGTTTTGGAAGAAAATTCTTGCTCGACAGAGATCTGCGTACGAAGAAGAAGCCGTTTTGAGAAGGATCTCGTTCAAAAGATCTGAAGGGAGGGAAGTTATGTTACATGGAGTGGCCATATCCGTAGATCTTGAATGAGATATTATTTTTGGGGTGATGGGTGTATTTTGTTTAAGAGCAGTTCTTTTGTGAGAGAGTATAAATCATTTGAAGAGAACTTATTAGCTGAAGATGCCAAATGAAATCATATATTGATGGCCTTTGGTGTATTTAAAGGGAGATGGAAGTGGTCGAAAAGTGTTGGAAAATCATATGAATTGAAACCTTGTTGTTTTATTTAGAATTTTACTTTTACCAATAAAAGTAAATATTAATTTCTTTTTATCCCTATTTTTTCACAGCTATCAAAATTAGATTTGTATGTGGTGTTAAATTCTTATCTTATCCACGAAGCAGTAAATGTGTGGTTTAATACCCTTTTCTAAATCGTAATATCCACGGTTATGATTGGTTTTGCAAGTCTTTCTTTATCTGGTTGTATATATGTTGATGGATGAATATTACCATATAAACATGGATAGGCAAAAGTAAAATCACAATATTCCAATTGAAGCCTTGCTTCTTTGAGTAAATTTAAATGGATAAAATCATGTGGTTGTGTCTGTATGAGCAAAATATGTGGATATATCTGTATGGAGATTACAGGTGGAAAAAACACGTGGATGTAATCATGATCAGGCTTGGCCAAAGAAAGTAAGAAGAGGTGCGACGACCCAATGGTCCTTGTCAAATTTTAAAAATATCATTCTGAAAAGGGCCCAATATATTTATTTTTTTCATGAGAAATGACTCATGATGAAAAATTGTTATTTGGATAAGGATTTGTGGATATGTCTGTATAGACAAGATATCTGATTGTCAAAGCAAATATAACCATGTTATGTGTATACATTATACATAATGCTTACTAATGTCAACGCTTGTTGGTTGTTTAACAGTGATGTGGGTGCAGTGGAAAACACAAGTTTTACCCTAGATAAGCTGCAAGTGCACAGCAAACGCAGTACTACTTTGAGATCGAATCCACAGGGATTTGTGTGTTGAGGACTTCTAACTGATGCTAAAAACAATCCTAGACCTAATCTAACGGTCTGAATTTATTCAAAAATGTACTTTTGTTCCAAAATGCACTCCAAAGCTCCAAGTTTCCTGAAAAGCCTTTTAAAACACCAAAACATGAAAAACACTTATAAAACCTTTAAACTGAGTGAAAACACCTGCATAAGATATTGAAAGTGATCCATAAAAGTGAGAGAATTAGATGTCAAGATTATGTTCAAGTGAAATGAGCTAGTATATCATGGCATAAAAGATTTTCATTAATATAAATCCTCTGGTGGGAGTTCGTAGTGCAAGTAATCTAGCTACCATCTAGTCTAGTACTAACCACAAAAAGAACTAGCATGTAAAGTCTAGAAGCACATGGGTCTTACTCATCATAGTTTTGTGTCAAACATTCCTGAAAAATACTCAAGGTCTTTTAATAAACATAGAAAATTTTAAAAGTTGCAAAAAAAATAAGAAACAAAGAAAGATAGATTAGTACGGATAAACATCCTCCCCAGACTTAAATCACATTGTCCCCATTGTGAAAAAGTTGGTGAGAAGATGGTGAATAAAAGCAAAAGAGTCTAAAATAAAAGAAAAGAAAAATGGTGATAGAACCGTGGGTATGATGTGGTGATGGATAGGCGCCTATGTCTCATGGCTGTCATCTGTCTTTGTGGCAGAGGAGTCACCATCAAACATGTGGTTCTTCTTCAGTAACTTCTTCATGCGCCTGTTGATCTTCTCTTGCTGGTCAAGCTTCTTCTTCAAAGCTGCAAAGTCTGCATCACTCCTAGTGGATGCTCTAATCTGAGAAGAACTTTCTCGGGATGAAGATGGTGCAGGCTAAAGTCTCCTGCTGTTTGCAGCTACCTCTCTCTTGGCTTTTGCAGCCAGAAATTGCTTCATAGTCAGAGGTAAGAGTGGCAAAGTTGGTAGGAAGTCGCTAGTCTCTGGTTTCCATCCTGGGTCTGCTCCATCTCGGAGACGGGGCATTGAATCCAAAGGTAGAAGGACCCTGTACTCGGTGGTACTAATGCAGAACTTATAAGTGAATCCGATTGGGTCCATCTTGGCCCTGGTGATAGTCCTGTCTCTAAACAACTTAGAGAGATCAAACCAATCCTCCATAAGAGGTGTCTCATCTGAAAAATCAACTCCTGCTGCTACCATAAGCGAAGTTATGATGCTCCCAAAAGCTGGTGAGTAGTCCTGACAATCAGATATAAGCATCTCATGCTTAACTTTCACTAGGTTCCTTGCAATAATGCAAGCAAAGCAAGGAAACCTTGGGTGATCTGTGAAAGGTAGTTGTAGTGTCACTAACTCTGGCTTGAGGACATTCGCTTGGTTGGCTCGAGAAAACACAGTGTGTGCTAGTAGCTTGTGCACATAGCGAACAGCAGGGTGAGAAAGTAGTGATGCCTTGGACCTTCCTTTGTCATAAACTCCATAACCCATCAATTTCCAAAGATCCTTATCTGGATCTTTCTCCAATGCAATCTCATCACAATAAGGCAACTTCAAAGCATCACACATCTTTAAAATGGTAAGAGAATAGAGATGACCTCCAATAGAGAAGGAAAATATGCCATCTAGAGCTCTAGTAGTAGCTCTCTTTTTGTAACACAAAGTTGCTGATGCAAGGAACTCCTTGGTGTGGTTCTCATAGGTTGGAAAACTCTGCTGCATGAGTGATCTCATTCCAAGCCTATCAAAGCATCTCAAGAGTTGAATAGTCAATTGCTGGAGTTGGCTTGATCTTCAGCTTCTCAAGCTTTTCCAAGTAGTTGATATCGGGGTCAATTGCTTTACTAACAAACTTCACTTTCGTTCTAGAGGAAGACTTAGATTTCCGAGGTACAGATATTTGAGTGGAAGCTCTCTCAATCTGTCATGAAAAGATTCTCCTTTGCGTGGCTTTGAAGGTGGAGAAGGGTTCATCATCACTCAGCTGTGTCTCGTTTAATGCGTCATATGTCTCCTGCGAATGGGGCTTTTTCACATGAGAACTCGTCTTGGTTTGAATCAGTCAACTTGAGAGATATCCATGACCTGAAAAACGAGATTCTCGAGACAAAGAGTAAATGAAGTTGCTTTTGTATCGATTTTTTATGACTAGGTGTTTATAGAGCTATCACAAACACATTCATCTGACAAACAAGCTGTAGATGCATCAAACATTGCAAAATCTGAGAATTCCTGGTCAAGTTCGATATATTGATGTCCAACACATGGGATTTCTAAATCAAGATGATGTTAATGCTCACTCATATGTATTCTAATCTGGGTATCTATCAACAAGAACCAAACAATCTAGATTTGCAGAGTTGAATCAAACAGATCTTCAAATTTTGATTTGCTCAAGGTCTAAATTATCAGATTTTCAAAAATTTCAAATCTCGGAATAAGTCGGGATTAAACTATGTTTAATCATGCAATTAAACTATGTTTCAGAAACTTTCCGGTTCAATCCCGGAATAAATCGGGATTTTGAAGTTCTGGTTCGCGGGAAATCAGGAAAACAAGTCTGGAAGCAAAAACAAGCCCGGTCGCGGGTCAAGTGTGCGCAGCCGCAGCAGAGGAGCGTTTAGCCGGGGGTGAGGCGTGTGGACCGCGGCAAACGAGGGCTTGGCTGCGGCTGAGATGATCACGGTCGCAGCAAATGCTCCTGGGAACTCCCAGTTTCTCCCGTTTTCATGTTTCCTCCTCTTATCCTTTTGTATTTTCTGGTTTTTTTGAATGTTTTTGGTTTTTCTGGGTTTTATGAAAGCCTGAAATGCATGAAAAAAAAAGAAAAATATCAAATAGAAAAGAAATTAAAAGAAAAAAAAAATCATACCAAATGGGTTGCCTCCCATCAAGCGCTTTTGTTTAAAGTCTTTTAGCTAGACTCTTGGTAGGATTAGGATTGAGAAAAAGAGGTAGGATCTCTTGAAGTAAGAGTCCTTGGGATCCTCCTTATCTTGAACTTTGAATCTCCTTCATCTTGAATCATAATCTCTTTTCCTTTCTTAAAGATTTTTGCATCTTTGAAAACATGTTTTGTCTTCTCAACAATTTCTTCAAGATTTTTCTCTTTCTCCTTGATGATGTATGGTAGCACCACTATCTTGATCTTTTCAAATTGGCTGGATGCAAGTGCTTTTAGTTCCTTTTGTCATCCAACATCTTCTCTTTGCTCTTATCCTTGCGGTTTGGAGCTTGATCCGGTGTGGTTTCATAGAACTTTTTCCTGTCCACATTTAAGAAAACTAAACAGCGATTTGCATGGTCAATAATAGCACCTACAGTTTCTAAGAATGAGCGACCAAATATCAAAGGTTTTTCTTTGTCTTTGTCCATCTCTAGGACTTGGAAATCGGCTGGAATAATTTTGTTTCCAATGACCAATGGCAAGTCCTGGATCATTCCTTTTGTCCTCTTTTGAGATGAATCACCAAATATTATCTTTACTGGAGATGGGACAAATGTTCCTATACCAAGTCTCTCAGCAATAGATTTTGACATAACATTCACATTAGTATAAGAATCACATAAACAATCTGAAACTTCAATTCCAGAAATTGAACAAGTGAAAGAAAAACGCCCTAGATCCTTAGACTTTTTGAGTCTTTGGTCAGACAAGCCTTTTGGTACCTTAACCGGAATGACTTGGCTTCTCTCATGCTCGGTTTTAGAGTCTTTCATGATAGATTCAGGTGTCGACTTTTCCTTAGAGTCTGCGACAGGTTCTTCTTCCAAAACTGCTATCATAGCATTGCAGAACTTCTTTGGATTATTTTCCACTCTTTCTGGTAAAAATCCTAGTTGTCTCTTCATTGAATCTGCAGTCTAACCTATCTGATGTTCCAACTTCTTGACATGACTTGCAAGAGATTCAAACTTTCCATTCAATTCATTTTACATACAATCGATCATCACTCCCATTTCCCTGATTGACTTCTCATTGCCTTGAGTTGTCTGCATCATAGTTTGTTCAAGCGATTTTACCTGGTTTCTTAGCTGGGAAAGGGTTGCTTCTAATGAGCTGATCTGTGCTTGTTGAGGATTAAAATGTGGTCTTTGCTGGAAGTTTCCTCGTCCAAAGTTCCCATTTTGAAACTTGTTTGGAAAACTCCTTTGCTGATGCGGATAAGGTTGGTTCTGGGAGTTCTCGGCTCCTTGACTCTTGTATGAGAGATTGTTGAAGTTGGCATTCCTGAAGTTGTGGTTGAAAGCTGGGCTGAATCGGTTCTGGTATGCTTGAGATCCCATGAAATTGATTTCTTCTTCTTGGTATATGCCATCATCTTCATATCTTCCATCTTCTTCATTTCCTGCAGCAGTATCACAAGCATGTACATTCTTATTTTGAGACTTAAAAAGTTGACTTACCAGACTTTTTAGCTCAGCAATCTCCCTTGGTTCATGACTAATGATAGTCTTCTTTGATCTGTCATACTCAGGGTTGTTGTTGCTGTTAGCTACAGCCAGATTTTCGATGAGTGCTCTCCCTTGTTGTATAGTTCTTGTACTGAAATCTCCATTGCTGTCAGTGTCAATAGAAAGTTGATACTTCTGCTGAAGTCCTCTGTAGAAGGTGCTTAGTAGGTTTGCTCCAGAAAAACCATGATGAGGGCAGTCTCTCTCATACTCTTTAAATCGCTCCCAGGATTATCAAATGATTCCACTGGGCCTTGTTGGAAACTTTGTATCTTGTTTCCCAGCTGGTTCGATCTTGACTTGGCGTAGAAGTAGTTCAAAAAGATGACTTGCATTCATCACCATGAATAGAATCACGGTCATCGTCTCCAATGTGATCCTCTTGATCACGGTTTAAAAGATCTTCTCGATGGGCATTCGGATTGGCCATCTTGAGCGTTCTTTGTCTGAGTTTTCTAAGTACTCTTTCGTGTTTGTCAATATTGTCTAAAGGCAGTACAATGCTGTCAGGATTTCTCCTAGTTTTCATGCACCTGAGAGCAAAGAAAGTAAAGATAAAAATAGAAGTTAGAAAATCTCCAGCAGAACTCAAAATCTTGAGGTCTAGGATTGAAATAAGATTAAGAAATTGAGTCAACAGCGACGGATACCCGGCAACGGCGCCAAAAACTTGATGTGGGTGCAGTGGGCAACACAAGTTTTACCCTAGACAAGCTGCCAGTGCACAGCAAACAGAGTAGTACTTAGGGATCGAATCCACATGGATTTGTGTGTTGAGGACTTCTAACTGATGCTAAAAACAATCGTAGACCTAATATATTAAAAAGGGGTTTCGGTTTGTCACTAAATCTAATTAAGCAGAGAATTAAAAAGCTGGAAGTAAAAATCGGTTGAAAACTTATGAAAAACGGTGCTGGGTTCAAGGTTCATCTTTAGGGTTCATGTTCTAAAACACAAGGAATTTAGGCAAGGATTTTCCATGACTCTAAAACTAGGATAGACATTTGTAAGATTATCCAACTCTCGTCACACTAATTATCTAATCGCTCATTCATGGCAATTAACTCTCGCTCTCATGCCATAACAAGATCATGCATTGCAGATCAGAATCCATCTTGGCTTACGTATCTTTCGTAGGTTGCTTTCGTCTCCTACGATGGTGACGTCCATAAGATCCAGTTCAAGCAACCCAGATATAGCACTCTCGTGGCTCGGATTAAACCTAAGATTATTAGTTTGAAGTTTCGTTTTCTATTGGTGAATACTCTTACCCCATAACTATTCGTGATATTTGCGAGCTATTTGGGTTTGCTTTTGATGACAAGAAGACATTTACGAAGAGCACTACTTTTTTTATGGTATTTGGAATTAATATTTGCAATTAACAATATTATCATGCAGACATTCCCTCTGATTTGAAGTGTATCCACGGCATCTAGTGTCCGATGTCTTCTTAATTAAAACTATTTCTGCTTGTAAATTTTCTTCGTAGAAAAAGACAGACACACCTCTAAGGAATAATGATGTTGGATTTCTCGATTCAAAACAGCGTCCAAAGAAAGTAGCCATCCTCCCATGTTTATCCCAAACCCATGGTGTTTTCAGAGAGATTAAATCCACAGCTTTGTTGAAACCTTCTTCATTAGAAATTCGTTTAGAGTTTTAGAAGAAATCCTTGCTTGACAAAAATCTGTGTATGAAGAAAAAGTTGTTTTAAGAAGGATCTTGTTCAAAATATCTGAAGGGAGGGAGGTTATGTTACATGGAGTAGTCATATTCGTAGATCTTGAATGAGATATTGTTTTTGGGGTGATAGGTGTATTGGTTGGGTTTGAGAGCAGTTTTTTTTTTGTGAGAGAGTATAAACTGTTTGAAGAGAACTTATAAGCTTAAGACGTCAAATGGTATTATATATTGATGACTTTTTGGTGTATTTAAGGGGAGATGAAAGTGGTCGAAAAGTGTTGGAAAATAATATGAATTGAAAACATGTTGTTTTATTTGGAATTTTACTTTTGCCAATAATAGTAAAAATTAATTTCTTTTTACTAACTATTTTTCTTCGCAGCTATCCAAATTAGATTTGTGGCTGGTGTTAAATTCTTATCTTATCCATGAAAGCAGTAAATGTGTGGCCTACTACTCTTTTTTAGATTGTAATATCCACAGTTAAGATATGTTTGTATATATGTTGATATGGATGAATATTACCATATAGACATGGATAGGCACAATGAGAATCACAATATTCCAATTGAAGCCTTGCGTCTTTGAGTAAATTTAAATGGATAAAATAATGTGGTTGTGTTTGTATGAGCAAGATATGTGGATATCTCCGTATGGAGATTACATGTAGAGAAAACACGTGGATGTAATCATGATCAGGCTCGGTCCAAAGAGATTTGGCAGAGGTACGATGGCCCAAACCCTTGTTAAATTTTTAAAAATATCATTCAGAAAGAGGCCCAATATATTTATGTTTTCATGAGAAAAGGCTCATGATAAAAAATTGTTGTTTGGATAAGAACTTGTGGATATGTCTGTATAGACAAGATATCTGACTATCTAAGCAAATATAACCATGTTATGTGTATACATACATAATGCTTAATAATATCGACGCTTGTTGGTTGTTTAACAGTAAAAATAAACCATGCAACAGTTTACTATGCATATAGATTTGACCATGTTATGTGTATACATAATGCTTAAAAATTCCATAAGTAAACAATGGACTCGCACATGTTTATTATCCATATGGATTTGTCATATTATATGCAAACATAGTCAAAAGGATTAGAATTGTGAAGTTTTGACAACAAATGGACATTGGAAATAGTTGTTGTCTGACATTGAAAGCGATATTCATAGAGGGGAACATATAAAAATTATATCATGTACAAAGTATGATGGTTTACAAAAAAAAAAAACAAGTATTGATAGCAGGGACATATCGGATACATGATTGAAGTTGGTAAAAATTAGTACCAGAAACAAATGCTTTTCGAATCGAAAAAATCTTGACACAAATAGCTATGAAAACTCTTTTGGAGAAAGAGTAGATTTTGGAACTGAGATGGAAACTGATAAACGAAAAAATAAAAGACAAGTTGTAAAATTAAACTAGGGAAAGAGCTATAAATTTGAGAAGTGTTAAATATGTAAATACAAACTCAGAAAATGCTATTGGATATAAATATCTTTAAATCTTTGTTGGTAATTAAAACAAGATAAAATGAAACCATCACCATTTCAGAAGTAATATCCCCAAGAACATGAAATATCTTTAATATGGTGAAGCATTTTGTTCTCTCACAATATATAATCTCCTTGTGATTTTCACCATACACGTGATGGACATTGTGACAATCCTCATACACATGCATATTAATTCTTCATCACGTGGATCAATCTTTCTAAAGATACAAGCATTATCCCATCTCATACGGTACAACTAGTTTCTCGCTCACACTCTTCTTCTTCTTCCAAATGATTCTTCCATTCATCCAAATCTCAATGTGGTAATGCTGGAGTAGCTAACCAATGTCCGATCCTAGGTTAAATCCGAGCAACGAAAGTATTGTATCTGGGTTGCCTGAACTGGATTTTATGGACGTCACCGTCGTAAGAGACGAAAGCTACCTACAGAGGATACGTACGCCGAGATGGATTCTGAGCTAAAATGCATGATCTTATTCTGGCATGAGAGGGAGATTTAATTGCCAATGATAAGTGATTAGATGAATAAGCGGGTGACGAGAGTTGGCTAATCTTACAAGTGTATCATAGAAAATCCCTACCTAGATTCCTTGTGTCATAGATCATGAACCCTAGAGATGAACCCTAATACCCAGCACGTTTTTGATCTTTGTTTTGTTCTATTTTTATTTCCTGTTTACCTTAGTAGAAATCATGACACCAAAACCCCACAAAAAAACCTCATTGGTCTTTGACTAATCCAGTTTGAAGTTTCTGCAGAAAAGACAACTCTCCCTGTGGATCGACACCCTAAGTACTACAACGCATGGCTGTGCACTTGCAGACACTAGGGTTTACAAATTTAAAACTATTTTGCGACATTAACCCTAGCTCGCATCATTGACCGAGGCTTATACAGTTTCACCTTCTCGCATAAATGTTTCCATGCATCACATTCTACAAAGGATAATGGCATCTCTCCAATCACAAGCATTTCATTAGTCGCTTCATGAAAAACATCCTCTGGAACCTTCGCAAAGCCCAGACCACCACTCGGATTTATGACAGAGTGACTGAGACCCTCTCTCGGACTTAAACCCTCTTGAAATGCCTTGAAGTGCTTGCAGATGCCAAGATGATTTTTAAAATTAGAAGTCTTAGATGTTGTTGAGCAAGAATAGAACTTCTGGCAGCAGTTGCACGTGCATTTGACTCAATTTTCCTTTGTTCTTGTGAAATGGTTCTAAACACCTGATCTTGTGTCAAGGAGCTTTCTCGGTTTTGGTGGCTCGGGATCTATCCCTGAATCAGGCTTCTTTCGCTTGCCTCAAGTGGTGTTTTCTTCTTGATCTTTATCAACATGGTCGTCGGTGTTTGTGTTATCAGCAGGTGGTTCGGATGAAGAATCCATCTACAAAAAACAGAGACAAATCAAAACAAATTCAACAAACATCAGATTTTCGAAAAAAACTAAACATGATAAAGCAGTAGTTACAACATCGAACAAAGAAAGAACAAGCTAAAGCACATAACCGAATATGATATCCAATATCGAACAAAGAAAAAAAAATGCTAAAGCACATAAATAGCCATAAAAACCTCTACAAAGTATCAAGAGCAAAAACCAAACAAAACCAATTCGAAGTTGATTCAGACTTTGCGTAAAAAACCAAACTAAATCGTTTCAGTCTGCATAAAGCACATAAATCGTAACAATCAAGGTGATGCAGACTATGCGTAAAAACCAAACAAACTCGATTCGAAGTTTGAACAATCAACAACTACAACCATAGTACACAATAAAAAAACAAACACAACAAAGCTTAAGCTAAAACTTACCTGAGATCGATTTCTTGATGTTTTAGAAGACAGAGGAGCTGTAACGTCCCAAATCCGCAATAGGGTCGCTGGGATGGCCAATGGCCATGAAGCGGGAAACAATAGCCGAAAGTTTAAGGAAGAACATGAGCCATGGTCCAGAAGGATGGGTTAAGTTTGTTAGCGTGGGACTTAGCCAAGAAAAAGAAAGAAAGACAGCTCAACGAGTAGGATTGAGCTAAGACGAGCTGGAAGGGGTAAGCTAAGCTAGCTGGATCAGCTTCCGGGAAGCTCAGCTCAGCTGGGAAGAGTATAATACAGTTGGTCCAGCTGAGTGGTAAGTGAGCTGGCTAGACTTGGGAGGTTATGGCCGAAGGGTTGCAAAGCCTATGCACCCAAACTACACACCCGTTCGGCAAACAACATGCACCAGTTCGCCCAAGGCGGTTACAACAACGGGAAATCTATAAATAGACCCCCTTGTCCCCATTTTTAGACACGCACAAACAGGGAGAGAAACTCTGCCCAAATTTCTACCAAACTGTGAGACTAAGGCAAACCGGGAGAGAGAAATAACCTGTCCGGCGGTAAGAGAAACCGACCGGAGCGGCTGGTGCGGGTCGCAGAGAAAGAAGGGAAGTGATAAGTGCGGCGAAGGCAATTCGACCGCAAGTGACTAAAGGTACGTGTTATAGTTGTAAGCGTGCGCGGTCAGATTGTCGGTTCGCCGGGCGAATCTGATGATAGGGCAAAGTATGGACTAGGCCGATCAGATGGTGAGTCTCGGCCGAACCGATAAGTGTTTCACCGGGCGCATTAAACAATCAGCCCAAGTATGGGTTAGGCCGATCCGTTTGTGTCCCGGCTGAAATCCCAACAAGTCGCCGGCCATGGAATTAAGATTTGGGCCGGCGATAGTGAGCGATCAGTTGTGTAGTATAGTTTGGATCCGGTCGGCGTGGCTGGCGAGCGTTTTTGATAGGCGGGGCCGATCTTACCGAGACTCGGCCGGTCCAAGGCTGACCCATGATCTGGATCGGAAAAATAGATTACCGTGGGTTCATAAAAAGGGCCAGGAAATCATGAGCATAAAACGCATACATGTGCATGAATAATACTTAGCCAAAATAACGTGTACTTATGACGTTGGTTTACAAGAAGCGATGAACGTGGAAAGGAAAAAGGATAGGCGCGCAGACCGTTAAGCCAAGGATGATGGGTGGTGTGATGGAACAGATAGTTAGGATCATGCGAACTTATACTAGCTTATATGCAAACTCTTAAGTTGTATTGAATCTTTTATTATATCAATAAAATATCTGTTCTCTTACTTGTTTATTACATATCGACTCTAAGTTAGTGAATCTCAGAATACATACATCGAACATAGATTAAATAAAGGACTATACCTTAAATTGGACTGATGGGGTCAGAGCCGTATAGCGATCCGACCGGGAACAACCTCCACGGGCTTAGAGTCCGGGATGGTGTGTTTCAAGTTGGTATTAGAGCATGCTTGCTCCTATGACGGTTTAATGTTGGGTTTTGGGTACACCACTCATCGGCTAAAAGGGTCTCGCGCTAGGTTGTTGCTTAAGACTTATCTAGGAATCATGGTAATAGTTAGGGGGCACTAATTAAATGATTTCTGCAGATGGGTAAAAGCAATAAGACGGGGAAAAATAAAAAGAATAAGGAGACAGCCGAAACAAGTCAGGTCAATGTGGCGGATTTCTCTGCTCTCAACCCCACCAGACCTGAGGCTGGGGAAAGAGAAAAGGGCAACGGGAATTCGATCATGCAGGCACAGACCAAGGTCGTGGATAATGGGAAGAGGCCGATGGGTGACCAGGATGGTCGTGAGGCGATGAACCATGAGGATTTTGCCGAGACATCGGATAAACGTGCTGGAAATAAGGAAGGTGTGGCGGCTGAAACGGGAAAACAGACCGCAGTACCCACTCCCGCGGAGATGTGGCAGACACTCTAAGCTATTATGACGCAATTGACGGTCCTGAGTCAAACTGCAGCACCAGCGGGAAACCTGTCCGATGGGCGATCCACAAGGATCCGTACGGTCATTCCGATCATAGATGAGAAGGAAGACTTGGCAGCGGAGGTGGTGGAAATCGATTCATCACCGGCTAAGCCAGCAAGGAAGGTGGACTATTTGATCGTGTTGGATCATGTGGCCAGACTGGAAACTAGGCAATTCCGAGGCAGTTCCGACCCGATAGAGGCAGACGAATGGAGGAACCGCCTGGTCAGAAACTTTAGATCCACAAGGTGCCTGGAGGATTACAAGAAGGACATTTCGGTCCACTTCCTTGAAGGGGATGCGCATAACTGGTGGGTCTCGGTGGAAAAGCGCTCGGGAGGCATTGACACTTTTGCCGAGTTTGAGGAGGAGTTCAACCAAAAGTACTTTCCCTCGGAAGCTTGGGATAGACTTGAACAGCAATTCCTGGATTTAACACAAGGAAACCGGTCTGTCCGAGAGTACAAGGTGGAATTCAACCGTCTTCGACGGTGTGTTGGAAGGGAATTGGTGAAGGAGGATACACAGATCCGGCGTTTCCTCCTCGGCTTAAGAGGAGACCTCCGAACCCATTTCTCCTCACGCACCTTCAGATCGGTTGCAGAATTAGTGGAACAGGCTGCGGCTGTTGAGTCCAGTATTGAGGAAGAAAATAAGGAAAGAGCCCCGACACGTTCCAACCTGGCGAGTAAGATCCTGGATAACAGGGAACGGAAATGGGATCAGGTCAGTGAAGGCGGTCAAGCCTCGGCTAAACAAGGGGAATGTGCGACTTGCGGAAAGAAGCACGGGGTTACATGCTGGAAAATGGTTGGAGCATGTGCCAAGTGCGGAAGCAAGAACCACACGGTTCAAAGCTGTCCGCGGATTGAGCAGGTGCAGCTCAGGGTTAAAAATGAGGAAAGATCATGTTTCTATTGCGGAAAGGTCGAACATTTCAAGAAGGAATGTCCTAAGCTGCAAGCCGAAACACGGATAAAACTGAGGGAAAACCGTAACCGGGACACACAGCAAGCTAAGAGACAGGCTGTGGCACCCTGGGTGTACGAGTTATCCAAGGAAATTGATGAGGCCGAAAGGTACAGTGAGATCACTGGTAAGTTTCCTAGGCTATTCAATAATTTAAATTTCGAGCATAGCATTGCATCGGGGTAGAAAGGGTAGGGAATTTAGCATTTAGGAAAAATATGTAGGGACCTTGGAAATAGGCAGGTTCCGTAGAGAACCTAGGAAAGACTATGGAATAGTCAATGCCGCAGGTGGTCAGGTCATGTTCTCGCAAGGAACAGTCCATGACATCTCGGTGATGGTTGGTGGGGTAAACCTACCGGCGGACCTAGTCATAGTCCGACTCAAGCATCATGAAGTGATATTGGGTATGGACTGGATAGGAAAATATAAAGCAACGACTGTTACCGGGGACGGGTGCGGTTTGAGCGGGATGCGGAAACGTTGGAGTTCCAGGGAATTCGATCAACTTCAGGAAATTTGATAGTCTCGGCAATCCAAGCAGAAAGGATGCTCGAGAAAGAATGTGAGGCTTACTTGGCCACGATCACCACAGCCGATTTGGGTAAAGGTGCCGAGATCAAGGAAATTCTGGTAGTCAATGAATTCGCAGATGTGTTCCAGGCTTTAACAGGTTTACCACCTGACCAGTCGGATCCATTTACGATAGAACTTGAACCGGGAACGACCCCACTCTCGAAGGCTCCTTACCGGATGGCTCCGGCAGAAATGGCCGAGCTTAAGAAACAGTTGGAAGAGCTATTGGAAAAGAGGTTTATCAGGCCAAGTAGTTCAGCATGGGGAGCGCCGGTTCTAGTTGTTAAGAAGAAAGACGGAAGCTTTAGGCTGTGCATCGACTACCGAGGGCTTAACCGAGTAACTGTTAAGATCAAGTACCCCTTGCCTCGGATAGACGAATTTCTGGATCAGTTGAAAGGGGCAACCGTGTTCTCAAAGGTGGATTTGGCTTCGGGATATCATCAGATTCCCATAGAGCCTTCGGATGTGCGCAAAACGGCTTTCTGGACTAGGTATGGCCACTTTGAATTTGTGGTTATGCCATTCGGATTGACCAACGCGCCAGCAGCCTTCATGAAGATGATGAACGGGATTTTCCGTGATTGTCTGGACGAGTTTGTTATCATTTTCATCGATGACATTCTCGTTTATTCAAAAGACCGGGAAACGCATCAAAGTCATTTGAGAGCGGTGTTGCAGCGACTAAGGGACCAAAAGCTATATGCAAAATTGAGCAAATGTAGATTTTGGCAAAGGAGTATTGGGTTCTTAGGACATATTGTCTTGGACCAGGGTGTATCGGTGGATCCGGATAAGATTAAAGCCATTGAAGAATGGCCAAGACCCAAGAACGCCTCGGAAATAAGGAGTTTTCTTGGCTTGGCGGGATATTATAGGAAGTTTGTGAATGGATTCTCGAGTTTAGCCAAGTCATTGACACGGCTGACCGGGAAGGATGTGAAGTTCACGTGGACGGAGGAGTGTGAAAAGAGTTCCGCCGGGCTGAAGGAAAAATTAACAAGCACACCGGTTTTAGCCTTACCGGAAATAGACGAGCCGTATGTGGTGTACACAGATGCATCTATAAACGGGCTGGGATGTGTCCTTATGCAAAAAGGAAAGGTGATCGCCTATGCATCAAAGCAGTTACGGAAACACGAAGGGAATTATCCAACCCACGACTTGAAAATGGCGGCAGTAGTTTTTGCACTTAAGATATGGCGATCTTATCTCTATGGAGCTAAAGTGCAAATCTACACCGGCCATAAGAGTCTGAAGTACATCTTCACGCAGCCTGAATTAAACCTAAGGCAAAGGCGGTTGATGGAACTTGTGGCGGATTACGACTTGGATATAGCTTACCATCCTGGCAAAGCTAACTTAGTTGCGGATGCTCTGAGCAGAAGACGGTCCGAAGTGGCTGCGGGAAAAGAAGCGGAGATGCTAGTAAACATGCAACTTAATGCCTTGTCCACCGAACCGGAACCGTTGGGCTTAGGAGCGGCAGACCAAGATAACCTGTTTACCCGGATTCGGATTGCACAAGGAAAAGATGAGATCTTGTGCAAGGCTGTGCAGAACAGGAAGACGGAGTACCAAACCTCAAACAATGGCACGATTGTGGTTAACGGCCGGGTATGTGTTCCAGAGGTGAAAGAGTTAAAGGAAGAAATCCTTAGGGAGGCGCATCAGTCTAACTTCTCGATTCATCTCGGACTTAACAAGATGTACCAGGATCTAAAACAGTATTATCATTGGGTCGGGATGAAAAGGGACGTGGCTGAGTGGGTGGAAAGGATGTCCTACTTGTCAACTGGTAAAGGCGGAACATCAAGTCCCGAGTGGGTTGCTACAGAGTTTACCCATTCTGGAGTGGAAATGGGACCATGTAACGATGGATTTCGTGACTGGTTTTCCCCGAACAAGGACCGGACATGACGCAGTCTGGGTTGTGGTGGATCGATTAACTAAGTCTGCTCACTTCATCGCAATTAAGAAGACGGATGGTGTTGAACACATTGTGGGCAGGTATCTGGATGAAATAGTCCGTTTGCATGGTGTTCCGGCAAGCATAGTTTCAGACCGGGATTCTCGGTTCACGTCTTTCTTCTGGAGGACTTTTCAAAAGGCCTTAGGAACAAGAGTGAACATGAGCACAGCTTACCAACTGCAGACAGACGGTCAGTCAGAACGGACCATACAAATCCTCGAAGACATGCTACGGGCTTGCGTTCTGGATTGGGGCGGTTCATGGGAGAAGTATTTACCCTTAGCCAAATTCGCTTACAACAACAGTTTCCAAGCCAGCATTGGGATGTCGCCGTATGAAGCCTTATATAAGCGGTCGTGCCGAACACTGTTTTTTTTTACCCAAGTGGGGGAGCGGAGTGCAATTGGACCGGCTATTGTGGAGAAAACAACGGAAAGAATCAAGTTCCTAAAGATAAAAATGAAGGAAGCCCAAGACAGACAGAAAAGCTATGCGGACAAGCGTCAGAAAGACCTTGAATTTGCGGTGGGTGATCTGGTCTATCTTAAGATGATCATGTCCAAAGGAAGGGCTCGAACTTCCAAGAGGGGGAAGCTTGATCCAAGGTACATAGGACCATTCAAGATTGTGGAAAAATTTGGGGCCGTCGCATACAAGTTAGACTTACCGCCGGAGATGGAGGCATTCCACAACGCTTTCCATGTATCCCAACTACGGAAGTGCTTAACGGATCAAGATAAAGTCCTGGCCGAGATTCCTTCAAACCTTAAAGGGAATCTGACTGTGGAAACAAGACCAGTCCGGATCATTGACAAGATGGAAAAAGCAACAAGGAAAAAGATGATTCTGATGGTCAATGTCATTTGGGAAAGTAACGGTGTGGAAGAAGAAACTTGGGAAACAGAGTATTGGATGAAGGCTGATTATCCCGAGTGGTTCGAGGAATGGAACAAGATTCTACCCTTACCCCGGATTCGAGGACGAATCCCTTTCAAGGAGGGAGACTTGTAATGTCCCCGATCCGCAATAGGGTCGCCGGGACGGACCATGGCCGTGAAGCGGGAAACAATGGCCGAAATTTTAAGGAAGAACATGAGTCATGGTCCAGAAGGATGGGTTAAGTTCGTTAGCGTGGGACTTAGCAAAGAAAAAGAAAGAAAGATAGCTCAACGAGTAGGATTGAGCTAAGACGAGCTGGAAGGGGTAAACTAAGCTAGCTGGATCAGCTTCCGGGAAGCTCAGCTCAGTTGGGAAGAGTATAATACAGTTGGTCCAGCTGAGTGGTAAGTGAGCTGGCTGGACTTGGGCGGTTATGGCCGAAGGGTTTAGGGTTACTAGTTTGCTTAAGGTGGTTACAACAAGGGGAAATCTATATATAGACCCCCTTGTCTCCATTTTTAGACACGCACAAACAGGGAGAGAAACTCTGCCCAAATTTCTACCAAACCGTGAGACTAAAGAAAATCGGGAGAGAGAAATAACCTGTCCGGCGGTAAAAGAAACCGACCGGAGCGGCTGGTGCGGGTCGCGGAGAAAGAAGGGAAGTGATAAGTGCGGCGAAGCGACCGCAAGTGACTAAAGGTATGTGTTAAAGTTGTAAGCGCGCGCGGTCAAATTGTCGGTTCGCCGGACGAATCTGATGATCGGCCAAAGTATGGACTAGGCCGATCAGATGATGAGTCTCGGTCGAACCGATAAGTGTTTCACCGAGCGCATTAAATGATCGGCCCAAGTATGGGCTAGGCCGATCCGTTTGTGTGACCCGGCTGAAATCCCAACAAGTCGTCGGCCATGGAATTGAGATTTGGGCCGACGATAGTGCGCGATCGGCTGTGTAGTATAGTTTGGATCCGGTCGGCGTGGCTGGCGAGCGTTTTTGATAGGCGGGGCCGATCTTACCGAGACTCGGCCGGTCCAAGGCTGACCCATGATCCGGATCGGAAAAATAGATCGTGGGTTAATAAAAAGGGTCGGGAAATCATGAGCATAAAACGCATACATGTGCATGAATAATACTTAGCCAAAATAACATGTACTTATGACGTTAGTTTACATGAAGCGATGAACGCGGAAAGGAAAAAGGATAGGCGCGCAGACCGTTTAGCCAAGGATGATGGGTGGTGTGATGGAACAGATAGTTAGGATCATGCGAACTTATAATAGCTTATATGCAAACTCTTAAGTTGTATTGAATCCTTTATTATATCAATAAAATATATGTTCTCTTACTTGTTTATTACATATCGACTCTATGTTAGTGAATCTCATAATATATACATCGAACATAGATTAAATAAAGAACTAGACCCTAAATTGGACTGATGGGGTCGGAGCCGTATAGCGGTCCGACCGGGAACAAACTCCACGGGCTTAAAGTCCGGGATGGGGTGTTTCAGGAGCAGCTCGATTTCAGGATTCCAGTTTGGGATTAGGGATTTGTCGATTGAAATCACAGAAAGGGGAAGATTAGTATCAGGTGGGCTTAGGAAAATTTAGGACTTAGGGATTTTGGTTTATCTCTGTTTTAAATTTATTTTTATTAGTTTGGTTTATTTCGGTTATCGGTTAATAACTGATCCAAACCGATAACTGAAAATTGGCCAGCTTCAATAACCATTCGGATTTTTAGCCAGAACCGAACACGTACCGAACCGAATTTTTTTGATCGAGTTCGGTTAAATAGTTTGGTTTCAGTTTTTTCGCCCAGCCCTATGTGAGGCAGGAGAGGGTTGGCATCTTCATTACTTGAGATCAAAACGTATTGTAGTACATGTGGTGGTTCCAGCCCCAATCAGCGAAAATAGGAAGTCAGTTCGGTCTGGTACATTTTTGGTAATTATAAGATTGAAGTATTGCAGTATTTGCCGATGTGTTGGTTTGTAATTGTTTGATCTATAAAGGTCATATCAAATATCCATATGAACATATCCATATGGATAAAGTTTGGATAAGTGAGAGGCCTACGTACTCATGTTATACTTGTTAAAAGAACAATGAATTTGTTATACATCCAAGCGTATATGTCCATATAGATGAGGTGATGCTATATAAGAGGCCTACACTTATGTTACTTGTTAGAAGAATAATAATTATCTTTATACATCCAAACATATCCGTTCATATGGTCGCTTATATAATATTATACGTAATTGTTTTTATCTGAATTAAAAAACATGGTGTTGATTTTTGAGTTTGTATTTCGTAATTGAATAATTTTTATAAGACACAAACACAATTGTTTTACCGGTGGATAAATTTATAAAAGGAGCTATGCACAAAAATATTATATATAAAAGATAAGAAGAATGAAATCGGAAATAACAAATGCAAATAGATTTTGTCTAAAACATGATTGAAGGCGTAAATAAAATAGAACAAAAGATGAATTTTCCAAATAAAGAAGACAATCAATGAGGCCATTCCATTGCAAATTCAGGGATGATTTTCTAGAACTTAGCTGCCTCTAATTTCCAAAAGCAGGGATCGCAAAGCTGCTCGACATAAAGAGCTTCCAGATTTTGCCCACCCATCCAAAGATCGAGCTTCCTACAAACACAATTCCATTTGTAAGATTTTTCGAACAACTCATTCACCTTATCTTAGTTCTATCTCGCCGGAATGATAAAATTCCACGGACGCCTGTTGCTGCGGTTCATAGCCATTCTCATCTCCACTGCATCAGCTCGAGAAAGATCAATACTGGAGTTGAATACTTCATCGCTGCCATCCATGGTTAGACAAAGCATAGTGTGACAGTATGTAGCCATAAGGCATTCAGCGTGTGATGCATCCTTAATTATAGCCAGCCCTGCTTGTAGATTTTCTTCGTAGAAAAAGACATACACACCTCTAAGGAATAACGAGGTTGGATTGCCCGACTCTAAGCAGCATCCAAAGAAAGTAGTCATCCTCCCATGTTGATCCCAAACCCATGGTTTTTTCAGAGAGATTAAATCCACGAATTTATTAAAACCCTTTTCATTAGAAATGTCGTTTAGAGTTTTGGAAGAAATTCTTGCTCGACAAAGATCTGCGTACGAAGAAGAAGCTGTTTTGAGAAGGATCTCGTTCAAAAGATCTGAAGGAAAGGAAGTTATGTTACATGGAGTGGCCATATCTGTAGATCTTAAATGAGATATTATTTTCGGGGTGATGGGTGTATTTTGTTTGAGAGCAATTCTTTTGTGAAAGAGTATAAGCCGTTTGAAGAAAACTTATTAGCTTAAGATGCCAAATGAAATCATATATTGATGGCTTTTGGTGTATTTAAGGGGAGATGGAAGGTGTCGAAAAGTGTTGGAAAATGATATGAATTGAAACATTGTTGTTTTATTTGGAATTTTACTTTTGCTAATAAAAGTAAATATTAATATCTTTTTATTAACTATTTTTCACAGCTATCAAAATTAGATTTGTGAGTAGTGTTAAATTCTTATCTTATCCACGAAGCAGTAAATGTGTGGCCTAATACCGGCCTTTTTAAAATCGTAATATCCACAGTTATGATTGGTTTTGCAAGTCTTTCTTTATCTGTTTGTATATATGTTGATATGGATGAATATTACTATATAGACATGGATAGGCAAATGAAAATCACAATATTCTAATTGAAGCCTTGCTTCTTTGAATAAATTTAAATGGATAAAATCATGTGGTTGTGTCTGTGATGTGCTTGAACCAAATTTAAGCCTCCAAAATTCATCAAAAAAATGTGCTGTGATAGCCATATAACTCGCACCTTTACAGCAAAAAAAAAAAATCGATTATAAAGTTTTTTTGTAATAAAAAACCTAAACCGATTGAAAATGAAAACATAAAAATAAAAAATCATTACCTGTTGGCTGACAAGTCCATATGTCTGTTGTTAGTAAAATTCGTTGCCTGTTATCCATGAAGTACTGCTTCAAAAGTTTTCTTCTTTACCACATACATTTGAACAATGTGCCTTGTTGATGTTCTTCTTGACCGAGGCTTATATAGTTTCACCTTCTCGCATAAATGTTCGATGCATCACATTCTACAAAGGACAATAGCATCTCTCCAATCACAACCACTTCATTAGTCGCTTCGTGAAAAACATCCTCTGGAACCTTTGCAAAGCCCAGACCACCACTCGGATTTATGACACCCTCTCTCGGACTTAAACCCTCTTGAAATGCCTTGAAGTGCTTGCAGATGCCAAGATGAAATTTCAAATTAGAAGTCTTGGATGTTGTTGAGCAAGAATAAAACTTCTGGCAGTAGTTGCACGTGCATTTGTCTCGATTTTCCTTTGTTCTTGTGAAATGATTCCAAACACCCGATCTTGTGTCAAGGAGCTTTCTCGGTTTTGAAGGCTCGGGATCTTTCCCTGAATCATGCTTCTTTCGTTTGCCTCGAGTGGTGTTTTCTTCTTGATCTTTATCAACATGGTCGTCGGTGTTTGTGTTATCAGCAGGTGGTTTGGATGAAAAATCCATCTACAAAAAACAGAGACAAATCAAAACAAATGCAACAAACATCAGCTTTTCGGGAAAAAAAACATGATAAAGCAGTAGTTAATTCCAACATCGAACAAAGAAATAACAAGCTAAAGTACAGATGTGGATGTGGTGGTACCAGCCCCAATCAGCAAAAGTAGGAAGTTGGTTCGGTCTGGTACATTTTTGGTAATTATAAGATTGAGGTAGGGCAGTATTTGCCGATGTGTTGGTTTGTAATTGTTTGATCTAATAAGGTCATATCAAATATCCATATGAACATATCCATATGGAAGAAGTGTTGATAAGTGAGAGGCCTATGTACTCATGTTATACTTGTTAATAGAACAATGAATTTGTTATACATCCAAGCGTATATGTCCATATGGATGAGGGGATGCTATGTAAGAGGCCTCAACTTATGTTACTTGTTAGAAGAATAATAATTTTTTTTATACATCCAAACATATCCGTCCATATGGTCGCTTATATAATATTATACGTAATTGTTCTTATCTGAATTAAAAAAATATGGTGTTGATTTTTGAGTTTGCATTTCCTAATTGAGTAATTTTAATAAGAGACAAACACAATTGTTTTACCGGTGGATAAATTTATAAAAGGAACTATGCAAAAAAACATAATCATATAAAAGATAAGGAGGATGAAATCGGAAATAAAAAATGCAAATAGATTTTGTCTAAAACATGACTGAAGGCGTAAATAAAGTAGAACAAAAGATATATTCGCTAAATAAAGAAGACAACCAATGAGGTCATTCCATTGCAAATTCAGGGATGATTTTCCAGAACTTAGCTGCCTCTAATTTCCAAAAGCTGGGATCGCAAAGCTGCTCGACATAAAGAGCTTCCAGTTTTTGCCTACTAATCCAAAGATTGAGCTTCCTACAAACACAATTCCATTTGTAAGATTTTTCGAACAACTCGTTCATCTTATCTTCTATCTCGGCCCGAATGATAAAATTCCACGGACGCTTGTTGCTGCGGTTCATAGCAATTCTCATCTCCACTGCAAGAAAGATCAATACTGGAGTTGAATACTTCATCGCTGCCTTCCATGGTTAGACAAAGCATAGTGTGACAGTATGTAGACATAAGGCATCCAGCGTCTGATGCTTCTTTAATTAAAGCCAACCCTGCTTGTAGATTAAAAAGACAGATACACCTCTAAGGAATAACGAGGTTGGATTGCCCGACTCCAAGCAGCATCCAAAGAAAGTAGTCATCCTCCCATGTTGATCCCAAACCCATGGTGTTTTCAAAGAGATTAAATCCACGAATTTGTTAAAACCCTCTTCATTAGAAATGTCGTTTAGAGTTTTGGAAGAAATTCTTGCTCGACAAATATCTCCATACGAAGAAGAAGCCGTTTTGAGAAGGATCTCGTTCAAAAGATCTGAAGGGAGGGATGTTATGTTACATGGAGTGGCCATATCCGTAGATCTTGAATGAGATATTATTTTCGGGTGATGGGTGTACTTTGTTTGAAAGCAGCTCTTTTGTGAGAGAGTGTAAGCCGTTTGAAGAGAACTTATTAGCTTAAGATGTCAGATGAAATCATATATTGATGGCCTTTGGTGTATATAAGGGGAGATGGAAGTGGTCGAAAAGTATTGAAAAATGATATGAATTGAAACATTGTTATTTTATTTGGAATTTTACTTTTACCAAGAAAAGTAAATATTAATTTCTTTTTATTAATTATTTTTTCACAGCTATCAAAATTAGATTTGTGGGTGGTGTTAAATTCTTATCTTATCCACGAAGCAGTAAATGTGAGGCCTAATACCTTTTTAAAATCGTAATATCCACATTTATGATTGGTTTTGCAAGTTTTTCTTTATCTGTTTGTATATATGTTGATATGGATGAATATTACCATATAGACATGGATAGGCAAAATGAAAATCACAATATTCTAATTGAAGCCTTGCTTCTTTGAGTAAATTCAAATGGATAAAATCATGTGGTTGTGTCTGTATGACCAAAATATGTGGATATATCTGTATGGAGATTACAGGTGGAAAAAACACGTGGATATAATCATTATCAGGCTCGGTCAAAGAAAGTAGGCAGAGGTGCGATAGCCCAAAGATCTTTGTCAAATTTTTTAAAATATCATTCTGAAAGGGGCCCAATATATTTATTTTTTTATGATAAAGAGCTTATGATGAAAAATTGTTGTTTGGACAAGGACTTGTGGATATGTTTGTATAGACAAGATATCTAATTTTCCAAGCGAATATAACCATGTTATGTGCATATATTATACATATTGCTTACTAATGTCGACGCTTGTTGGTTGTTTAACAGTAAAATAAACCATGTACTTGCACAAATTTACTATGCATATAGATTTGACCATGTTATGTGTATACACAATGCTTAGAAATTCGATAAGTAAATAATAGACTGGCACATGTTTACTATCCATATGGATATATATATATATATATAAGCAAATATAATGCTTAAAAATGTCGATAATTATATCATGGACTGGCACATGTTTATTATCCATATGGATTTGTTCATATTACACTACAAGAAAACAATCGTTTTCCAACAGCCCATTACGACGGTTTTTAAATCGTCGCAACATTACAACGCGTTTACGACGATCTTACGTCGAATTTTAAAACCGTCGTAAAACCGTCGTATAACAAAATCGTCGTAAACTCGACGTACAATTTACGACGAATTACGACGATTATACATCGATAACGAGAGATTTGCTAGTAAATGTAAAATCGTCGTAAATTCGATGCAAAATTACGACGAATATACGACGACTTCATTTCGATGTACATATTACGACGATTTTACGTCGAAAAAGAAGTTAGGTGAAAAACATTTAAAACATGTTTACCTAACAATTGTAGATGAAAAAATTTATCGCAAAATCGTCGTAAACTTGTCGTAATATTATTGTTGAATGTAAAACCGTCGTAAAAAGTCGTCGTAAAAGCGTTGTAAAGCCCAAAATTTTCCTATAAATAGATCTTCATTCCTTCATTCAATCACAACTCATCATCATTCAAACATAAGAGCATCTTCATCTTGGAGACCCATTGTAGGTCTCTTGAATTTTAGTATAGTGTTGTAAATCCTTATATATTGGGTTGTCCATTGCTGGAAACCCGAATTAAGAGTTATATTACTTTGAAAAAAAAGAAGTAATAATATTATAAGGTTAATTTACTCCATTCACGTGGCTAGACGTGACACAAGAGACTACCTCCTTTATTGTCTAATCAATAAAAAGAGATAGTATTGTGAGTTTATTTTCAAGATGTTTATATACGAGCTAAGAAGTTGGATGTATATGCGTAAAGATTCAGATGGGGCGTTGACAGAAGAGTTCAAGAACGGGTTAGAAATATTTATGTATCAGGCTACAAATATGGAGAGAACGAAAGATAGTGGGAAGATGTTTTGTCCTTGTTTGAAATGCAAGAATACGAGGTATACACTAACCAAAACCGTGTGGACGCATTTATTAAATAGAGGGTTTATGCCGCAATATTTTGTTTGGTATCTACATGGAGAAGGATATGGCAGTAATACTCATGGGAATGCTGGTAGTAGTAGTAATTATCAAAGTCATGTTGATATTGATGAATCGAATTATGGTCATCAGCCTAATCAGTATCAATATGACCAAAGTGTAGATCATGATAGGATGCACGAAATGGTGACTGATGCATTTCATGAAACACATACGGGTAATGCTGTTGAGGAACCTAATGTAGATGCCAAACGATTTTATGATTTGTTAGACAATGCTAATCAGCCAATCTACGAAGGATGTAGAGAAGGCTTGTCTAAATTATCGTTGGCAGCTAGGATGATGTCAATTAAAACAGATCATAACCTGGCTGAGGTTTGCATGGATGAGTGGGCTGATCTTCTGAAGGAGTATCTACTGGAGGATAACTTGGCAGCGGGAACATACTATGAAATTCAGAAGTTGATTTTTAGTCTTGGTCTACCTTTTGAGATGATAGATGTATGTGTTGACAATTGTATGATTTTTTGGAAAGATGATGATCAGCTGGAGGAATGTCGATTTTGCCAAAAACCAAGATACAGGCCGCAAACTGGTGGGCGTAAAAGGATACCGTACCAACGTATGTGGTATCTCCCTATAACTGATAGGTTAAAACGGCTTTATCAATCTGAAAGGACAGCTGCATCAATGAGATGGCATGCGAAACATACACAAGTAGATGGAGAAGTTGTTCATCCATCAGATGCAAAGGCATGGAAACACTTCAATATGGTATACCCAGATTTTGCTAAGTTCAAACGGAATGTCTATCTTGGTCTGTGCACTGATGGTTTTAGTCCATTTGGTATGTCTGGTAGACAATATTCATTATGGCCAGTAATCCTAACTCCTTATAACCTTCCTCCAGATTTGTGCATGCAAAGGAAATTTCTTTTCCTAAGTATTTTGGTTCCAGGTCCAAATCATCCGAAGCGAGCTCTCGATGTATTTCTTCAGCCACTCATACATGAGTTGAATCAGTTATGGTATACTGGCGTTCGTACATATGACTGTTCTACGAGGAAAAATTTTACTATGCGGGCTGTGCTTATGTGGACAATAAGCGATTTCCCCGCTTATGGTATGCTATCAGGATGGACTACACATGGGAGGCTATCTTGTCCTTATTGTCTTCATCGAACTGATGTCATGCACATTGAAAAAAACTTTTTTGATAACATCATGCATACAGTTATGAACGTAGCGGGAAGAACAAAAGACAATGGTAAGTCAAGATTGGATTTGCCTGATTTATGCAACAGAAGTGAGTTGCATCTACTGAGAAACGGGAAAGCACCAGTTCCTGTATTTCGGTTGAGTGCAGATCAAAAGTCAGCATTGTTCAGATGGGTTTCTTCTGACGTTAAATTTCCTGATGGGTATGTCTCTAATCTTTCCAAATCTGTTGAGAAGGGGGTAAAGTTTGCTGGGATGAAAAGCCATGACTGTCATGTGTTTATGCAACGATTATTTCCATTTGCATTTGCTGAACTCTTGCCCAAAAACGTCCATGAAGCTATTGGAGGCATTGGTGCTTTTTTCGGGATCTTAGTACACGAACATTATCAGTTGATGTAATATCACAACTGGCATTGAATATTCCAATCTTGTTGTGCAATTTGGAAAAGATCTTCCCACCATCATTTTTTGATGTTATGGAACATCTTCCTGTTCATCTCCCACACGAAGCAGAGCTTGGTGGACCCGTTCAGTACAGGTGGATGTATCCGTTCGAGCGTTTCATGAAGCATCTCAAAGGTAAAGCCAAAAACCTAGCTAAAGTGGAAGGCTCAATTGTGGCGGGAAGCTTGACGCAAGAGACTTCACACTTCACTTCATACTATTTTTCACCGAAAGTACGAACACGCAAAAGAGCTACTCGTCGATATGATGATGGAGGAGTTGGCCATACATATGCTGTTGAAGGTGTACCTGACATATTCTCGCCGATCGAACGTCTTAGTGGAAAACTAAAAGATGTTTGGTGGTCCAATGAAAAAGATTATCACAGTGCACATACGTATATCCTGTTAAATTGTGAAGAGTTGTCATCGTATGAAAGGTACCTTTTTAATTAATAATATCTTTATATGAGTTGTCAATATTAATAACTATTTGTCAGCACACATTTGTTGATGAGGTTAAAGAATGCATATCTGGGGTTTCTGAAACTGAAATCAATGATCGTAAAGATCAACACTATGCCCAGTGGTTAAAAGGGCAAGTACGTATTAAATTTTAATTAAAAGACTACTTTAATTTGCTATATATCGAAATCAAGAAATAAAAGCGGAAATTTTTTCTTATTAGGTGGACCCGAATGATCCGGATGAATTTCCAACATGGTTCCATGAGTTACTACTAGGTCCGATGGCAAAAATAACTACAGCCTCAATGTATTTCACTCGGGGCTATGTTTTTCACACATACCGTCAAGGTGCAAAGCGGGCGACAACTAACTATGGAGTTTGTGTGAGGGGTGAAATCAATTTTTATGGAGTTGTGCAAGAAATAATTGAAGTAGAGTATCCTGGATTGTTAAGGCTGAAAAATGTTCTCTTCAAATGTGATTGGTTTGATCTAGCTGTTGGACGAGGGGTACGTCTAAATAAGTTTGGAGTTGTTGACGTGAACAAATCACGACGGTACAACAGGTTTGAGCCATTTATATTAGCTTCTCAAGCAGAACAGGTAACGTTTCTGCCATACCCTCGAGTTCGATCAACAGGAATTTCATGGTTAGCTGTAGTTAAAGTGGCTCCGAGGGGCAAGATTGTAGGGGTTGAGGATGTACCACTTCAACAGGACACTTGCGTAGATCTGTCTGAACCAGATGTTGATGAGGAGATTTTCTTAATAGACCCTCGGAACAGGCAAGTTGAAGATCTTCCCGATGATACAGAAGAAGAAGGTGATGATGAGTTTGCTGAAACCGATGATGACGATGTGGCGGAAGAAGACGACGGTGATGGTGATGAAGTAATAGAGGAATATGAATCTGATTGAGTTTCATGCATTGTATTTAGTGAATGTTTGTTATTATGTAATTTGTAACTTTGTTTGTTTGAATTTTTTAAAAACCCTAAAATTCGATTTTACGACGGTTTTACGACGGTTTTTCTAAACCCTAAACCCTAAGTCTAGGTTTTAAGCCCTGAATGAATAGGGTTTCAACATTACGACGTCTTTACGACGAACCATCGTAATATCGTCGTAAAGTTACGACGGTTTTACGACGAGTACACTATTTCGTCGTAAAATCGTCGTAATGTTGAAATCCAAGAATTTGAATCTTTTATATCTTATTGGTTGTAAGGTATTTCACAAATGTTTTTGATTAGTTATCTTATTTTATATGAAATGCTATCAATCTGATCAAAATCAAAAATTTGAAAAAAAAACATACATATTTACAAGTTCATGCATGTTTTCGTAAATGTTAAGTGAAAGGTTATATATTAGATTACGGAATTTCAATATTTACTATCTCATGTCATAAATCCATCATACATGAAAAGTTGTAAACCTTTTGTTATATGTTAGAATACAATAACCTTTGCATTGTTCTTTATGCAATATCCCATTTATAAGATTTAGGGTTTACTCACTTTTTTAAAAAACATCGTAAAACCATCGTAATATAATCATAAATTTACGACGGTTTTACGACGATTAAACCCAAAACCGTCGTAAAGCCGTCGTAACGTTTGCACCGGATATGCATAAAGAACAATGCAAAGGTTATTGTATTCTAACATATAACAAAAGGTTTACAACTTATTCATGTATGATGGAATCATGACATGAGATAGTAAATATTGAAATTCCGTAATCTAAAATATAACCTTTCCCTTCACATTTACGAAAAACATG
>NW_006256486.1:5059968-5132151 GCF_000478725.1 Eutrema salsugineum
AATGCACGCAAATCGCCGTATCCTATGAGACGGTCTCTCCCCGAGTCGACGCAATAGCAGTCGGTACGCTAATTGTCAGTACTCGTATCATTATAATATCATTTCGCCCTAACGACGTTTTTGCGGCGAATGAACACAAAACCGTCGTAGAGCCGTCGTAACATCTGCACCGGATAGGCTCTTGATCCGAGGTACGAGGTTGTAAATGTTTAGACGTTACGACGATTTTACGACGGTTTTGGGTTTAATCGTCGTAAAACCGTCGTAACGGTCAAATGCTCCCATCACGACACGTGTCATGTCATGCAGTGGACCGACTGTTATACAACCGAATCGTCGTAAAACCGTCGTAGAGTTACGACGATTTTACGACGATCACAAAATCTATATAAGGGACGCGAGATTTCCTCATTCGTCGCTCATTCCTCTCTTCCTCTCTTTCTCTCTAGAAATCTCTCTATCTCTCTAGAAATCTACCTCTCCCTTCTCTCCCTACTCTCCAGCCAATTAATTTGTAAGTATGTTTTTTAAATTAATATCATTACATATTATTTTAGATTTAGGTTCGGAATTTAGATTTAGGTTCGGAATTTAGATTTAGGTTTCGGAATTTAGTTAGGCCCGGATTTTGGTAAATTTAAATAAATATTTGAAAAATTAGTAACTAATTTTTTTAAATTTTGTAGATTCTGTCGATATGGCTTCTCGGGCTAAGAGATTTCACTACCGACAGCTCGTCGATTCTGACGGTACGGTCCCGTCTACCTCGGCGACCGGATCAGCCATCCCGGAGTCCTCGGGAACACAACGGACGGTTTCCCAACCGGTCGTTGTTCCGCAGCCGGCACCGCCTCCACCACCACCAGCCGAACCAGCGGCTCCTGCACAGGCCGATCCTGAGGCTGATCCGATCCCGCCTGTACCGTATGCCCAGTTTACAGTACAGGATCTTCTGGCGCAACCCGGTCGTGAGACCATGAACAAACTCGACCCGGATCGAGCCCCGGGCACCTTTTGGTACGTAATTTTTTTCTTACAATATTTTTAAATTAATTAATATTTATTCTTATATATTTGATATTAATTTACTTTTTCTCTTTCCATTTGACTAGGTTTACGACCGACAATGCAGTCGGTCGTAACGTTGCGGATATCATCAAGGGGTTTTTCGTACAACCCCATACCAGCTGGAAGAAGCTGGATCAGGCCACACTTGACACTTGGTTCAAGTCTTTTGCGGTAAGTAATTTACCATTTCGTTTAATTTTAATTTTAAATTTTAACTTTTTACAATAATTACTAACTTCTTTTTTTTTCCTAGCAAAACTGGCATTGGGAAACATCCGCACACGAACGTGTGGAGACGGCCTTCAAGGAGAAGGTCAAATTCCGCCTCAACAACACCGTTTCCGACTGGAAACAGAAGTGGGAGGTTGACGGTGACAAGGCCAAGCCGGCACCTATGGCCAATACCGTCTGGCGGGGCCTTGTCCAGTATTGGTTGGATCCGCACAACCAGACTACGGCCGCCAAGTGTTCTGGATCTAGGTAAATAGTTAATTCCAATAATATTTACATTATTTTTTTTTCTTATAATAGATTTTAATGAAAATATTTTTCAGGAACGCTACTGACGATGCGGGAAATCGGAAGAACGTCCCGCACACTTCCGGCCAGATTCCTTTTGCCGGAAAACGGCTTATGATGGTAAGTAAATTAAAATTACTAATTTTTTTGTTTTTAAATAATTAACTCTTATTTCTCGATACTAATTAATTTTTTCATTTTGATTTTGTAGGTCGAAGATAACGGAGGAGAACTTCTTCCGATGACGAAGATTTTCGGCGAGACGCATAAGAAGCGTAACGGCGAATTCACGGATCCTCGGGCGGAAGAGATCTACAACGCCGCCTGTGTGGCGATCGAGGAGCGACAGACGCAGCTGACTCCGTAGGCGCGTCAAACGTCTCCTGGAGGTAGCTCGGTCCAATCGACCCCGGCGCTGACGGTGGCGGAGATGAACCAGATCTTCGAAGAAGTAAATTTAATTACTATATTTAATTAATGTAACTTTAGTTTTAAATTAAATTTCTAACCATAATGTTATTAAATATTTGTAGGTTGCCCCAAAGAAAAAGGGGCGGGTATTAGGGATGCGGTCCATCCGTGATACCCCGAGAGTTACGGCGACTGGTCACGTCCGGGTCCCGGATCCGGTTATCCGCCAGGAGATCGATCAAATGCGGACCCGGTACGAGACGAGGATCGACCAGCTCTACGGTCTCTTCGAGATCATGAGAGCCGACAACCCGGTACTCATGGCGCAGTTGGACAAGCTGCAGGCTGATGGAATTGTCGGATCGTCTGCCGCCGGGTCATCCACTACGACGCAACCGCCGGTGCAGATGGACGAGGAGATGTTCCGATCTCTCGGGGTTGAGCCTCCTAGAGCCGAAGATCAGGCGCCGGCGGAAGCATCAAACCGAAGACCCGGCAAGGAACACGTCCAGGACGATGGAGAGGAGGCCGGTGACGGGATCGACGATTTAAATTTAGGTTTAGATTTAGAGCTGTAGGGTTTTTATGTAAATTACAATTAGTTTTAATTTCAAATTTTAATAAATTTTAAATTGTAAATTATTTTTTTTTAATTTAAATTTTAATTCGAATTATTTTTTTTTAATTTTCGATTATATTAAACGTCGTATAATCGTCGTAATAGCTTTATTAAAACCGTCGTACATTCGTCGTAAATATTACGACGAATTTACGACTAAAATATACGATGACAAATACGACGATTATACGTCCGAGCTTTACGACGATTTTACGACGAAATGATTAAATACTTTACGATTGATTTACGACGATTTATGCGTCGTACATTTTACGACAATCTTACGTCGACAATTAACGACCACTTAACGACGGTCCAGACGAAGACCAAGTCGACGCAATTCGATGTAAAATCGTCGTAAACTGTACGACGTATTTACGAGGATTTTGTTTCCCTCGATGTTACGACGAAATGAAACCGTCGTATATTATACGACGATTTTACGACGATTTGTCTATTACGACGATGACTTTACGACGATTTCGAAATCGTCGGTAGTCCGTCGTAATGGCCCTATTACGACGAAATAACGACCATTTTGGCCGTTGTAAAATGATGTTTTTCTTGTAGTGTTATATTAAAACATAGAAATAAGTATTGTGAAGTTTTGACAACAAATGGACATTGGAAATAATTGTTGTCGGACATTTGAAGCGATATTCATGGAGGGGAATATATAGAATTATGTTGTCTACAAAGTATGATGGTCCAAATTATTGATAGAGATGAATCGAAGGGAGCCAGGAACAGATCGGATACAAGGTCGAAGTTGGTAAAAATTAGTATTAGAAACAAAATCCTTTTTAAATGGGAAATAAACCTGACAAAAATAGCTATGAAAACTCTTTTGCTGAGACACGAGGAGGATAAACAAAAAAAAAGATTTCCGGCGACAAGACGATGAGGTGAGGAAGAAATCAATACAGGGGCAACGCTGCAACGGAAAAAGAGATAGATTTTAGAACTGAGATGGAAACTGATAAACGAGAAAATAAAAAGACAAGTTGTAAAATTAAACTAGGAAAAAAGCTATAAATTTGAGAAGTGTTAAACATATAATAACAAACTCAGAAAATGCTACTGGAAATAAATATCTCTAAATCTTTGTTGGTAATTAAATCGAGATCAAATGAAACCAACACCATTTCAGAAGTAATATCCCCAGGAACATGAAATACCTTTATCATGGTGAAGCATGTTGCTCTCTCACAATAAATAATCTTCTAGTGATTTTCATACACGTGATGGAGTTTGTGACAATCCTCACACGCATGCATATTTATTATTTATCACGTGGAAATCTCTCTAAAGATACAAGCATTATCCCATCTCATACGCTACAACTAGTTTCTCGCTCACACTCTTCTTCTTCCAACTCGTTTGAAAATAAACCATGCCTTCTATAAAAGTTAGTTTAGGATTAACTATTTTTCATTAGTTGTAAACTAAAGTTTACGATACAAGCCAATAAACAGAAGATTAACCGACAATTAATAACGAACGAGCTCTCTAGCTGATTCATTTGATCACATACATTAATATCCTCCCTCAAAATGGAATGTAAAGAGATTAAACATAAATCATGCCATTAAAAGTCGGAAAGCCAATAAACAGAAGATTAACCGACTATTAATAACGAACGAGCTCTCTAGCTGATTCATTTGATCACATACATTAATATCCTCCCTCAAAATGGAATGTAAAGAGATTAAACATAAAGCATGCCATTAAAAGTCCGAAAGCCAATAAACAGAAGATTAACCGACTATTAATAACGAACGAGCTCTCTAGCTGATTCATTTGATCACATACATTAATATCCTCCCTCAAAATGGAATGTAAAGAGATTAAACATAAAGCATGCCATTAAAAGTCCGAAAGCCAATAAACAGAAGATTAACCGACTATTAATAACGAACGAGCTCTCTAGCTGATTCATTTGATCACATACATTAATATCCTCCCTCAAAATGGAATGTAAAGAGATTAAACATAAAGCATGCCATTAAAAGTCCGAAAGCCAATAAACAGAAGATTAACCGACTATTAATAACGAACGAGCTCTCTAGCTGATTCATTTGATCACATACATTAATATCCTCCCTCAAAATGGAATGTAAAGAGATTAAACATAAAGCATGCCATTAAAAGTCCGAAAGCCAATAAACAGAAGATTAACCGACTATTAATAACGAACGAGCTCTCTAGCTGATTCATTTGATCACATACATTAATATCCTCCCTCAAAATGGAATGTAAAGAGATTACACATAAATCATGCCATTAAAAGTCCAAAAGCCAATAAACAGAAGATTAACCGACTATTAATAACGAACAAGCTCTCTAGCTGATTCATTTGATCACATACATTAATATCCTCCCTCAAAATGGAATGTAAAGAGATTAAACATAAATCATGCCATTAAAAGTCCGAAAAAATGTTCGTGATAAATCCTATTGTTAGGAAAAACTCTCCAATATGCGTTTGCAAAAGCTTAGAGTTTGTGTTTAAATAGAATAATATAAAAATCTTTGCCTAACAGCTCCTTTGATATGTAGTGCAGAGCATTTGATGCAATTTCATCATGAGGAACTCTAGAAACTAAGTTAAACTGAGCCAATTTGTGGACGGAAAAACATAAATCATGTTTTGGCAATGTAAGGTTTATGAGTTTGCCAATTAGACTATTGTATGCTTTAAGCACATGTAAGAGATCACCATTATCTGAGACAGTTTGATATTAAAAAGGCTTATAACCTTAAAAACCTGCCTGATCAAGCTATTCGATCAGCATGCCTTGCAATATCTAAGCCAATAAAATACTTCAAAGGACCTAAGCTAAAACTCTAAAACTGAAACATGATTTCAATTGTGAATTCAAATTATATTTGTCATTTTTATTAGCCACAACTATGCCATTCACATATACCAAAAACAATTAAAAAGATGGAGCCTTATACCTTGGTGAATAGATTATGATCTACTATATTGATCTTGTAGAGATTCAAAATTTAATACAATAGTGAAAATTTGCTCACTGTTTGCTTTGACTCTTGTTGTGAGTCCACTAAAGGATGTATGTTGCTTCTGAGCTATAGCCACGAGAGAGCGTAAAGCTTTAAACCCTGGAATTTAAAATTTTTTTTGGAAGCCCTTACCATTTCGAACACATCTGATCAATCTATTAATCGGTTAATCGAAGAGAAGAGAAGCCATTAAAAGGAGACAAGACGCGAGGGAAAGAGAAGCTCACAGGATCCCCGGTGACAGTGGCAAGGCATTTCCCAGTTCCTGCCATTTTTTACTCCTTTGAAAAAAAAATACTGGGTCGAACACGGTTTGGAAAAAAAAGTCAACACAGGTCAAACTCGGGTTGGATACGGGTGGGACACGGGTCGAACACGGGTCAAACACGGTTGAACACGGTTTGGCATGATAACCAACATAAAATTGCCTCGATATATGTGCCAAGCCGCGCTAAATCGTATCCAAACCGCGGTTAAACCGTATCCCAATAGCCCAATTTTCCCAAAGTTTATAAGGACACGGTTCAATATGTATGGGCCAAATAAGTTGTTTGGGCCGCTCTAATGGGTACAAATTTTACGGAGAGCTATTTTTTTTCCTTTTTTCTCATGCGAAGACTTCGATTTTCTGAATTGACAACGAAGAACCGTTGTAAAGATCGAGATAAGAACTTGGTCATGTACGAATCTAGATATTAATTTTATTCTTACATTAATTCCATTTAAGCAATATTATTTCCCAATTTATTTCCTGTTGAAACTGATTGGTATTAATCGATATTTATCGGAGCTTTTTTGAGAAACTTGTGCTCGATTTGGAATTTAGAGGGTTGGTATATAGAAACAGGATATGGTGTTTGAGATACTGAGAAAATTCAAAATTGATTCACTACTGCAACTTTCTGAATCATCCTATTTACTTGCTAAAGATACTATTTGTTGAATGAAGAGTAGATATTGATTTGTGGTCGAAAGCTTCTGTAATCAGATGCTTTGGATGCTATTTAAGTATTCTTAAGAAAGGCAGTGGCACTCATTGTTCTGAGTCTTAGAACTGCAACAAAGATCCATGGAGTTGAGTTCAGTTATTCAAAGGCATCAGAAGCCATAATGACTTGGAAGAGTTGTGCAACAAGTTTTGATTCTTTGGGAACCATTAGTTGACATATTAGCATAAGTGCACAAGATTATTAGCTTGAAGTTTTGTTTTCTATTGGTGAATAGTCTTACCCCATAACTATTCGTGAATTTGCGAGCTATTTGGGTTTGCTAGTGATGACAAGAAGACATTTACGAAGAGCACTACTTTTTTTATGGTATTTGGAATTAAATTTTGCAATTAACAATATTATCATTTAGACATTCCCTCTGATTTAAAGTGTATCCAAGTGGCAACTTCATGTACATAAGAAAACACTATTTGAGAAGGCATTGGAAATGTCAAATTGTTACAAAGACCAACCATAGACATGTTGCTACTGATTGCAACATTCCAATCTTTTATATTCACGTTTTTAGATTTAGGAAGAAGTTTGCTATGCGATTCCTATACTTGGATTTTAGTTCTCTCCGAATAGAATAATGAAAATTTGATTCACTGTTTGTTTGCTTTACATCTTGTTCTGAGTCCATTTAAAGATCTATGTTGCTTCTGAAATATAGCCACGAGAGTGTAAAGCTTTTGTAACTGTTTGTTCCTGTGTGTATATATAGGATTTGAATTAGAGAGAAAACGCATATGTAACTAAAATTAGTATAATACCTCTAAATGTTTGATCCCCTTAAGAAAAACCCCTTGTCTTTCAGTTTGTTAATAACATTTTGTTCCTCCCATGGCCCCGAAATTTTTATCTTGCATCATTTTTTATTGGTCAACAATTCGTAACGTTTTAAGCCAAAAGAGAAAGAAAAAAAACAATTCGTAATGTGCTTCAATTATAAATTTTAATCAGATGAAATGGCAACTACTAAATAGAAGTCTAAGAAGAAAATTATGCATAATGTCCCAAAAAAGATACAAACCATTTTAAAATACAGCGAAATTGTAAAATTAGTAATTGGATTTAACGACAACAGATGATTGCAAAATTAAGTGACAAACACGACAGCTCTCTCTTACCAAAGATGAGTATGAGAATGAAAAGTATTTGTAGGATCAGCTTCTGAATGGTAATGCAACAAAAAAATTAAAATGATTAGTTGCAATCAGTGACAACAGATGATTGCAAACTTAAGTGACTAACATGACAACTTTTCAAGAGTGTTGTCGCAAAGGAATTTTCTCTATTCAGTCTTTAACTCTTCCATATCTAAATAATTTTCATCTTTCTTCAACTCTTTCTTCTTTATTATTCTTATTTTCATCTATCACAAAATTATCTCTAATTCTAATTTATGAAGTGAAAGATCTTCAGATTCAAGTAATCTCATCATTAATTTCATCTAATAAATCAAACTGATCATTTATATCTCAAAATTTAGATAATTTAATTATTTATTTATTACGCTTTCGAAAACAAATCATGTTTTTATTTTGAAATAAAATTCAAACTTACATTATTAAAGTATTTTCCCGCATTTTCAACATATTTTTATTTTTGAAATGTTTCTAAAACAAGAAATAAATGTTAAATTTTTCATGCAATTTAGATAAAAGAAAAATTGGAAAATTATGTGTGAAAATATAAAAAAAGTAGAAAAAATTATTTGTTTAGTTGCTCAAAATATAAATAAATAAAATTATACACTTACATTATATTTTTTTTAGTCAACATTTTTGTATGTAAAGTTATAAATTTTATGACTACAAAATGAATAAATTAGGAAAATTATAAAATTAATTACGGTTTAGTAGTAGCAGAAAAAAAAATCCAAAGAAACACAAAACTCAATTTTTATTAAAAAAGAGCGCCACGTCATCGATCCGTGTCATAAATCGGCACCAAAAGACACTTTCAACGGTTAGATTTCAATTACTGGCTCTTCCCACCTTTCGTCATTTGCATATCTCTCTACGCACACTCTCTCTCCAACCTAACCTTTTTTTATCTCCTCCTTCCGCAAAAATTTAATTTCGTTGAAATTAAAAGAGGAAAAGAAAAAGAAAACGAAAAAACAAAAAAAAGCCCTAAATCAAAATCTCATCACCTTCCTCTGTTTTCTCTCTCTAAATCCATGGATCCTTCTCTCTCTGTACCCAATGATCCTCACCATCCTCCTCCGTTCACCGCTTTTCCTCCTTTCACCAACTCCAATCCCTTCGCCACCGCCCAACACCCCTTCTTCACCGCCGCTAACCCCTCCGCCGTCGCGCCGCCTAACAACAACCAGTTCTTTCAACCGCCGCCGCAACAAGTTCCTCATCCATCTTTTAACCACCCTCCTTACTCCGACGTAAGCTCATCTGAGCTCCGCTACTGAGAATTTCAACATTTTGACTTATCTAGGGTTTTTTTATTTTTGACTGAATTCTCTTTGCCTGTGTGTTTGTAGATGATTTGCACTGCGATTGCGGCTTTGAACGAGCCAGACGGCTCAAGCAAGCAAGCAATTTCGAGGTACATCGAGAGAATTTACACTGGGATACCTCCAGCTCATGGCGCTCTGCTAACTCACCATCTCAAGACTCTGAAGAACAGTGGAATCCTCGTGATGGTGAAGAAATCCTACAAATTCGCAGCTACTCCTCCTCCGACTAGCGTAGCTGTTGCAGCTGCAGCTCAAGCTGCTGGTCTTGAGCCTCCCAGATCTGATTTCCCGAGTAACATCACAGTCAACGAGAACCAACCTTTACCTGATCCGGCTGCGACTTCTGCTCCTCAGACTCAGAAACGTGGTCGTGGTCGACCTCCGAAACCAAAACCCGATGTTCAATCCAGTGATGCTCAGACTAACGGAAAATCCACCTGGGAACCAAACGAATTTCCTGTTTCTCGACCAGAGGATGAGATTCAGCCACAGATTCAGCCTCAGATGCAGCCACAGATGCAGCCACAGATGCAGCCACAGACGCAGCAGCCGATAAGGAGGCCACCGGGTCGTCCGAGGAAAGATGGAGCTTTGCCGACAGTGAAGCCGGCTTCTGTTTCCGGAGGCGTTGGAATCGTGAAGCGAAGAGGTCGGCCACCGAGTGGAAGAGCTGCTGGGAGAGAGAGGAAGCCAGCAGTGGTCTCAGCTCCGGCTTCGGTGTTCCCATACGTTGCTAACGGTGGAGTCAGACGCCGAGGGAGACCGAAGAGAGTTGACGCAGGTGCTTCTTCTTCTCTTGCGCTACCTCCACCACCACCTAACGCGGAGAGTGGAGGAGCTGAGGTTGGAGTCATGGTTGCGAAGAGAGGACGAGGACGGCCTCCGAAGATTGGAGGTGTGATCAGGAAGCCTATGAAGCCGAAGAGAGGCTATTTTCGTACTGGAAGACCTGTAGGAAGACCAAGAAAGGTATGTTTTTTTTTCTCTGTTTTCTCAGTGTTTGCGATAATTCCCAAACCCGAGGCCATTATAGAGCTAGATATTTTTCCGGGTCAAATAGATAATCGAAAAAGTTGGAACTTTTGTCTTGTGAATAAATGTCACTTTCCACTCTGAATATTGTCTCTTTCGAGTTTGCAGGTAGAGAGTATCTAATATAGTTTCTACAGTATAATTATATTCGTGTCTCTGCTTTTGGCCTATGCTTATTTGGTTTTTGGTGTACTATCATTAAATTAAGATTTCTCTTTGTTTGGTAATCAAGAGCAAAGTGGTCGGTGGCTCGCTTTAGCTAGTCATTATTGCTTAGAATTACATAGGAAATTAGCTTTCGATGCACAAACATCCGTCAAATTTTGATTTTTAGGCAGAACTTAGGTAATTTAACCAAACTTCAAGAATTTGTGTTCTCATAGTCTTTCCATTATTTCCTCTACAATTTGTTAATCTATTTTATCGATGTGTTTATTTTCTGAGTTATCATACTTACATCTATTTTCTTGCCTTTTTACAAACATAGAATGCTGCGTCAAAGGGTGCTCCTGGACAACAAGATATTGGCTATGGTGAACTCAAGAAGAAGTTTGAATTGTTTGTAAGTCGATTAATGAACAAAAACACTTATGGTATCCTCTCTTGGTTTCATTTTCTTTTAAATTCCATAATTCTCCATGCTTATGGTGGTTCCGGTCTGCTCCTTTATGCAGCAAGCGAAAGCGAAGGATATTGTTAACGTGTTGAAAGCCGAGATAGGAGGAAGTGAAAACCAAGCAGTGGTTCAAGCCATACAAGAGCTGGAAGAGCTAATTGTAACAACAACAGAGACGCCGCCAACAGGGGAACCACAACACATGGAAGAAACGCAGCCACTTGAACAACACCCTGAACCTGAACCTGAGGGACAGGGACAAGAACAAGGTCAAGTTCAAGGACAAGGACAAGCACAGACAGAAGCAGAGGCTATGCAGGAAGCTCTGTTCTAAAGAGAGCAGTCTTGACATAGTTTGTAAAAGCTAGCAAGTGGTGATGATGATGGTGGGTTTGCTTGTTGTGTGTTCTATGAATTTTTTAATCTTATAAGGGTGTTTGCAGGAGAGAAAACAAAAAAAAAAACCAAAATGATGATGATTGTGTCTCTAACCAAACAACAAGGAGAGGTAGGGTAATGTCTGTAAAGTATTTAGGATGTTGCCATTGTTCATGTACCATCTCTCTCTCTCCATCGGTCATATCTGTGTAGGCTTTTGCTTTGTACCCTCATGTTTATTAGACTCTGTTCTCTTCTTTTTATTTGGTATCTTAGGCTTTTAGGATTTAATGTTTCTCAAAGACGCTATGTAATTTTTACTTCTATGATGGTTTCTTCAGTCATGTCAGTAATTATCTTAAGCCCATTAAATTTAAATTTAACGTTGCTTGTGTCAGTTGCTTTGTTTAAAGTTCCAAATCCGGTTTAATTAATTATTGCAAAAATTAGGTAGGAGGTAGAACGGTTTCCTCTTCACTCACACCTTTTTAAACCATTTCCAACCATTAATTTCCTCCAAAAAAATTTGAAATTTGAACAAAAGTAGGGTAATTGCAATTGAGTTTTGTTTTAACAACTTTTTAGAAAAAGAAATCGCAAAACTAATGTATGAAGAAAACAAACTTACATGTTACAAGGTTTCTTCATTTTCACAACTGGCGATTATGAGGATTTTAGCATATTATAGATCCAAAAGATTTAAATAATATAATCCAGAAATCCCTAAATCTGAAAATTAATTTTCAATATTTTAAAGAATTTGTCGATAGCATAAAAGAACGACTTTCAGGTGGGCCCGTATTGGTTGACGCAACGGATTCTGAACCTCTCGGTTTGTTCGTTTTGCTCTCCAAGCTCCAGCCATGGTGACCGTCTTCTAACCGCGAAACCATCTCTCCTCTTTCTTCTTATCCAAGCTTCTCGTCGCAGTTTCTTTCCTCGTCCTCCAGTTTCTCAAGCTTTCTTTAGCTTTTTCATTCGCAAATCCTCCTCCCTAAGCTGAACAAACAAGGTACGTGCATTGCGAACCCTAGCTTTTCGGAAAATGAAATTCCTCCATACTGCTACGCGAATGCTTGAATCTGATATCTGCTGTCTTCATCCTCTAGATTCTTGTTGTTTGTAGCATCGAAATTTCTTCAAGGTTTTAGCGAAATCGAGTTTTTGTATTTGTTGTTTAGTTTAGTCTCCGTTGAATCCCGTTTTCTAGGGTTTTCTTTCCGTTTAACCGCCGTTTTTACAACCGCTCTTTTTTTCTTCCGATTCGAATCTAGATTCCTCATGGCGAAAAGATCTGAGACTCCTTCCGCGACTCACGGAACTGGTCTCGAACCTCCGAGATCCGGTACAGCCGGAGATTCTTCTGGTAACCAACTTCAACCTGATCTCACCGGCGTCTCAGCCGCGACTGCTTCTCAGAAACGCGGCCGTGGTCGACCACCAAAGCCCAAGTCCGACTCTCAGCAAAACGGTGCCGGTTCAGCTCAGCCGACCAGAAAACCGAGCGGCCGTCCGAAAAGAAACGGAGCTACGGCAGCAGCACCAGCTGTTCCGACTGCGTCTGCGGCGGCGACGGCTGTGAAGAGCGGCCGTGGCAGGCCCAGGAGGTCGAACACTCTGCCTGTAAAGGAGGCTCCGGTTCCTACTGTAGATGGTTCTAGAAAACGAGGGAGGCCAAAGAAAGATGACGTGGCGGCTACAACTGTTCCAGCTAATACTGTGGCGGCTCCAGCTCAGAAACGTGGACGGAAACCTAAAAGTGAAGAAGTTGCTAGCAAGAGGACTGTGGGTAGGCCAAAGAAGGTAAATTTCCCTTTTTAACTTCCTTCTCTTTTATCGACAAAATGTCAAACATTATTTAGCTGCTTTACTGTTTGTTTCTTCTGCATAGAATGGAAAAAAATATTTCATAAGAGTAATGTGTTATTTGTCTCTGGTCTTTGATGTGGTATGTTTAAAGTGTGTGCAAAAACTTTGAAAATATGTTCATTTTTGGTTAGTGTATCTTATCTGAATTTTTTTGGTGTATATCCTAAAGCTTTTTTTGATCTAATGTGATGCAAGTTGTTGGTTCTATGTGGTAAGTCGTTATCATTTCATATTTAGAAGTGATTAGTTCATTTAACACATAAACCCTGCTTATACAAAACTATATACTTATGTCAAAATCTGTTTTCCACTCATAAAGGCGACAGAGGCTACTACTACTGGTAAGGAAGCTGCAGACCCCAAAGAGCTCAAGAAAAAAGCCGCACTCTTAGTAAGTCAACTAAAGTCCTCTATAGTTGATATTGGTTTACTTACTGTATTCATGGTAGCACCACCCTTGCATCAATTTGGTTTAGACATCATGTTTGTGTGGGATCACGAAGGATACTAGGAAATATATTCAACATAACTGTATTTTATGTAGTTTGGCTTTAAAAGACGAGCTAGAGGTAATTGAATGATCATTTGATTAGTTTCAGTGATGGGGTTTAGGTTGAAAAAGGATTCTTACAAGTAAAGAGAAAGTTGGAGATAGACAATCTCTTTTTTATTTTTATTTTATTGAGCAAAAAGAGACAATCTCATGATAAATTTTTGAATGACAAATGTTGCAGCAAAAGAAAGTGAAGCAAGCTGCAGATAAGTTGAAAATAGCAGTTTCAGCAATCGAGGAGGTCCAAGAGATAGCGGCTGGAATGTAGAAGACCTGATTTGACTCGTCTACCTCGGATAATTGAGAAGAAACTTATGGTGTTTTTAGTGGAAATTAGGAAAACATTTGTTTGGAGAAAGACTGATTGGTCATTGGTTGTTGATGTTTGCTTGATTTTTCACTTTAGGTTTGTTTGTACGTTCGTAGGAAGTGTACCAGAAGAGAAAACAGTTTAGTGTTGTTAATGGTTAAGCTTTGCTGATACAGTACATCTTGTGTAGCTGGGTTACATGGGAAAGTTACACTTTTGCGTTAAACTCTTTGTTCTGAATTGAATTGCTGCTACGTCTCCCTCGTCAAGAATTTGAACTTTGTTTCTGCTCCTTTTCTTTTGGGTTTATGCATCTAGACTAAAAGATCTGATAGTATTTTGAAATCTTGTTCCGAATTACTAAATTTTAGGATCCGTTAATAAATATATTGAATACTTTTTTTCTTTGTTGTAATGATTTTGTTGGTAAACAGATTCTATTTTGCTGAATTGTTCGAACCCAATCTTGAAATACCATTTTTCGAATTGTTTAGGTTTCTTGTTCGTAAGGCCCATTTATGGCGAGTCAACGACCAGATTGACACAGTGACTTAGAGATGAGTGATGAGTGATGACGTCGACTTCTCAGTCATTTTTCAAACTCAAGACCATTGTCATTGATTTCGATTTCTCCTTCGGTTATTGATTAGGGTTCCTCGCCGATCCTCCTTCCTCGGATTTACAAGGATACGGCTGTAACATAAGCTAAATCCTTCGAATCTCTCGTTTCGGTTCTGATTTCGTAGAAGATGACTGTTTGTCATCTAGTTTGATCGATTTCATGTAAGATCCTGGCCCTGTGTTGTCTCAATTCAACCCAAATTTTCTGGATTTATTTAAAAGCCCTTTCTCAGTTTAATCATCAAGTGTGTAATAACTTGATCCTGTTTCTGTATATAGAATATAACAATGCAAGTGGATACAGTAACAAGGAAGCCTCGTATATTACTAGCTGTAAGTGGGAAAGTAGCTGCAATTAAGTTCAGTAATCTCTGCCATTGTTCCTCAGAATGGGCAGAAGTGAAAGCCGTAGCTTCAAAATCATCTCTCAGTTTCGTGGATAAACCTTCTCTTCCTCAAAATGTGATTCTCTATACAGATGAAGATGAGTGGTCTGGCGGAAGAAAATTGGTGATCCCGTGCTTCATATCGAGCTCAGACACTGGGCTGATGTTATGATCATTGCTCCTTTGTCTGCAAACACGTCAGCCAAGGTAAGTAGTATATATTTAATAATCACTATCTCATATAGTAGCTGAAAATTTAGAGTTTACAATTCTAGAGATTGTTTGCATTCTCATTATCTAACCATAATTATCGGCGTTAGAGTCAATATCGTTTTACCGAGATTGTTTGATAATGCCATTGCCAGCTATATTATAGAATAGATCTTTTGGGTCATATTCTTGCCATACAGCAGCAGAGCCATATGCCGTGTGTATCTAAAAATCTAGAGTTGTGCTCTTTAGTTCCTTACTCTTTGCTTTTCAAGATCCTAAGAAAGTAGAGCTTGTAGCTGAAGAATAGAGAGTTGGCAATTCTGAAGATTGTTTGCTTCTAAGGATATAGACATAGTTCTCTTTTGATCATACATATCGCAAATAGTGTTGTGTACTGAGATTTTTAAGAATGGCAGCTATAGTCTAAGAGTAGATCTTTGGCTCATTTACTTGCCATCACGAAACAGATCACCATATGGAAGATCAAGAGTTGAGCTATATTCTATTGCTCTCACATGATCTTAAAAAAAGTTTATTTTCTATTTACAGATTGCTGGTGGGTTATGTGATAATCTATTGACATGTATTATAAGAGCGTGGGACTATACCAAACCGATGTTTGTTGCACCATCGATGAACACTTTATTGTGGAACAATCCATTTACAGAACGGCACCTTGTGTTGCTCGATGAGCTTGGAATCACTCTCATTCCAAGAAGAAACTGGCCTGTGAAGATTACGGTAACGGCGCAATAGCTGAGCCTTCTCTGATTTATTCCACTGTTAGACTGTTTTGGGAGTCACATACATGCTCATCGACAAAGCCATGCAACGAGTTGACTTCTATAACTTAGCCATTGATTGATTGCTCTGTTTTTCTCAAATCATAGATTATCAGTCACCTCTTTGTTTTTTAGCTTGAGGAACTCTCTGAACAATCAATCTATTAGCTGAATCTTGTGCAAATATGAAATATCTATGAGAGGTTTTTGGATTGGTTCGATTTATTGGTTGTAAAGCCCATCATCTCTGACGAGATTGACTAATAACGAGTGATGACGTCAAGCTAAGAAAGTAGATTGTTCCGGCCGAAATTATCAAGTTACATGGCGGCGTAAGCTGCTTCTCCGGTGGCATATAAAGAGTCCTTTTTTCCTTTCAAAATTAATAATTTCTTTAAACCCTTTTCTCTCGAGATCAAATGCGATGCGCGGGAACAAAAGGTTGAAAGAGCTTTGCGCTCTCTCGTGGCGAGCTCATAAGCAACAGTACACATCCTTCAATGGACTCGAGACAAGATTCAAGGGACACGGTGAAGCAAATTTTCACTATTCGAAGCAGAAAAGTCAAACCCAAATCCAGAAATCGCAGAGCAAATCTGGTGACGCGGATATCAAAGAGTGGAACGTAGCTATAAGCAGCTACATGCGCACTGGAAGGTGCAACGAAGCACTTCGCGTGTTCGAGCGCATGCCTAGGTGGAGCTCCGTATCATACAACGCCATGATCTCTGGGTACCTAAGAAACGGCGAGTTTGAATCCGCCAGGAAACTGTTCGACGAAATGCCTGAGAGAGATTTGGTTTCGTGGAACGTGATGATCAAAGGGTATGTGCGGAACAGGAATCTTGGAAAAGCAAGGGAGTTGTTCGAGAGTATGCCTGAGAGAGATGTTTGTTCGTGGAATACGATATTGTCTGGGTACGCTCAGAATGGGTGTGTTGATGAGGCAAGGAGAGTTTTTGATCGAATGCCTGAGAAGAACGAAGTTTCTTGGAATGCATTGCTCTCTGCATATGTTCAGAACAGTAGGATGGAGGAAGCTTGTAGATTGTTTAGGTCAAGGGAGAATTGGGCATTGGTCTCGTGGAACTGCTTGCTTGGTGGGTTTGTTAAGAAGAAAATGATTGTCGAGGCAAGACAGTTTTTTGATAGTATGAATGTGAGAGATGTGGTTTCCTGGAATACGATCATCAGTGGTTATGCACAGAACGGGGAAATCGTTGAAGCGCGGAAACTGTTTGACGAGTCTCCTGTTCAAGACGTTTTTACATGGACAGCAATGGTGTCAGGATATGTACAAAACCGAATGGTGGAAGAAGCGAGAGAGTTATTTGACAAAATGCCAGAGAGGAACGAAGTATCATGGAATGCCATGCTTGCAGGATATGTGCAGGGCGAGAGAATGGAGCTGGCAAAGGAATTGTTCGATATTATGCCTTTTCGCAATGTTAGTACATGGAACACGATGATAACTGGATATGCTCAGTGCGGCGATGTTTCTGAAGCTAAGAAACTTTTTGATAAAATGCCTAAAAGAGATCCAGTCTCTTGGGCTGCTATGATTGCAGGGTATTCGCAATGCGGACATGGCTATGAAGCTCTGCGTTTGTTTGTACAAATGGAGAGAGAAGGTGGGAGATTGAATCGGTCTTCGTTCTCATCTGCTCTAAGCACGTGTGCAGACGTTGTTGCTCTTGAGCTGGGGAAGCAATTGCATGGACGATTGGTTAAAGGTGGGTATGAGACTGGGTGCTTTGTTGGCAATGCGCTTTTGTTGATGTATTGCAAATGTGGAAGCATAGAAGAAGCCTATGACTTGTTTGAAGAGATGACTGGGAAGGACATTGTCTCCTGGAACACGATGATTGCAGGTTATTCAAGGCACGGGTTCGGAGAAGAGGCATTAAGGTTCTTTGAGTCGATGAAGAGAGAAGGACTGAAGCCAGATGATGCAACCTTGGTAATAAAAGATATAACATCTCTTTGGTTTTATCTTTGTGTTATCATAATTGCAGTACTATCTTCCAATAACATTCCAATTGTTATTCTTGTCACAGGTTGCGGTACTTTCTGCGTGCAGTCACACAGGACTTGTAGACAAAGGCAGACAATATTTCTACACGATGACTCAAGACTTTGGCGTAACGCCTAACTCACAGCACTACGCTTGTATGGTCGATCTTCTCGGTCGAGCTGGGTTTCTAGAAGAAGCTCACAATCTAATGAAAAACATGCCCTTTGAGCCAGACGGTGCAATATGGGGAACTTTACTGGGTGCAAGCAGAGTCCATGGAAACACAGAGCTAGCTGAAACAGCTGCAGATAAGATTTTCGCAATGGAGCCTGAGAACTCCGGAATGTATGTTCTTCTCTCCAATCTATACGCTTCTTCAGGTCGATGGGGAGATGTAGGTAAACTGCGACTAAAAATGCGGGACAAAGGGGTGAAGAAAGTTCCAGGATACAGTTGGATTGAGATTCAGAACAAGACACATACTTTCTCAGTTGGGGATGAGTTTCATCCTGAGAAAGACGAGATCTATGCTTTTTTGGAGGATCTTGATTTGAGAATGAAGAAAGCGGGGTATGTTTCGAAGACGAGTGTCGTTCTTCATGATGTGGAAGAAGAAGAGAAGGAGTGTATGGTTCGGTACCATAGTGAAAGACTGGCAGTAGCATATGGGATAATGCGTGTGTCTTCCGGGAAACCAATCCGTGTGATGAAGAATCTGCGTGTGTGTGAGGATTGTCATAATGCCATCAAGTGTATGGCGAAAGTCACAGGGAGATTGATTATTTTGAGGGATAATAACAGGTTTCACCACTTTAAGGATGGTTCGTGTTCTTGTGGAGACTATTGGTAAAGTGATGATGATTCCATTTCATCTTGATATAATCGAACTGGTGACCAATAAAGATTTACTGATGGTGGAGCTATCGAAGGTTAAAGAAATTGGAGAAGGAAATGGATTTTGTCTTCGTTTCGCAGGTGTATGGAAGTGTTGTGTATTGGTGTGTGTCTCTGTCTCTTAACAAAGATGAGTATGAGAATAAAGAATGAAGAATGCATTTCAGATTATTATGGTGGGCGTGCGTAGCTTACCTTCGATTCAGAAACCTCTTGTAAGTTAGCTCTTGTCTCTGATGTCTTAAGATGTAATGTCTTGAAGTGATTCCGTATGGGTTTAAAGTAACTGTTCTCAGCCTAGGCTCTACATGGTTTTGACTTTGTTACTCTGATTTCGAAGTATCTGGTTTGAGATAGATGATGGCTATCTATATATATATTCTAATGTGTATTTGATAATGCAGGTGATCTAGTGCAGATGGAAAGTAATAATAGATAATAGTATCGTGACTCATGCCATTAATTTCACTTTAAAACAGCAAAAACTCTAAGAGCCTTCTATTTTGTATATACTTATTGGATTGTAAAGAAATGGTGTGTGGTTTTTCACTTTTCTCATGAGAAAGGCTGGATTTTTTTTTATGGTATTAAAACTAAGTATTGGGAACAAATTCTACTAAAACTAAAGATGGTCTAAAGAGCAGGCGACACAACCATATATTTTGGGTTTCATGTAGCTTCGCAACCATATCTGAATTTTTTGGATAAACCTTCTCTTCCTCAAGATGTGACTCTTTCTGTACAGATGAAGACGAATGATCATTTCTCCTTTGTCTGCAAACACATTAAGCAAGGTAAATAGTATTATTACTAATAATCTCAGAAAGATCTTCCATGTTTCGTGTCTCCATTGAAAGATATAGTTGCTGTTTCAAGATTGTTGACTATATAGTCCGGTCTCTAGAGTAGCTTTTTTACTCAGATTCAGGCAGCGGAATCATAGCCAAAGTAGCTAAAGGTAAAGAGGTTGACAATATTGTTTGCATTCTCTTGAGCTAATAAACATACTTCTCTTTGGATCATATAAGTATCGCCATTCAAAGGTTTATAGTTGTACTGAAACTATTAATCTTTGAGTCATATTCTTGCCATCGAGAAATAGAACCATATGCAAAGAAGCACATGCCTGGAAGGTCAAGAGTTGAGCTCTTTGGCTCCATGCTCCCTTTGCTTCTTTATGATCTAAAAAGCACTCCTCTCTTTCTGTACAGATTGCTGGTGAGTTATGTGAAAATCTGCTGACATGTATTTTAAGAGTGTGCGATTATACCAAACCGTTGTTTGTTGTCTTCAATCTTTTCCACTGTTTTGGGAGTCACAGGTTCATCGACAAAGCTATGGAACTAGTTGACTTCTTTACTTACTCGTTTATTGATTGCTCTGTTTTCTCCAATCATAGATTATCAGTCACCCCTTTTACTTAGTTTGAGAAGCTCTCTGAACAATCTATTACGCTGAATCTTATGCAGATATATATGAGATATGAATGTTCGTAAGGCCAATCAATGACCAAAGACTAAAGACTAGTGATAAGGTCAGCTTCTCTCTCTTGTTCAAACTTTAAACCAATTTAAGTTGCTCCACCTGAAATGATCAGGTTACACGGCGGCGTAAGCAGCTTCTCCGGGAACTGTGAAGATGAAATCATGATGGACAAGCAAATGAAGATAAGGACAAACATCCTCTGCGACAACTCAAGGGTTTAACTCAGGTCGATGTAAATTAAAACCGAGTTAAATATGCTTTTTGGGACCACAAAAAGTAGGACACTGCACGCAGAAGTACCCTTGTCCTCAACAGATTTCAAATGCTTAAGGCGTGTTTGTCCAGGAAAGGATGTGAACACGTTAAATATGGTGTACTCCCTCTTTTCTCTCTCTTGTGTTCTTCCTGCTTCATTATTACTCTGTTTTCTTTATTACTCTATTTTTCTGAATCATCTTGGTTGCTCTGTCAAACGGTCTCAGATCTCGAGTTTGTTTGGTCTTCTTCCAAGGAAAGTCGCCGCCTTTGGGGTTTAAAAGACAGAGACGTGAATCCACAATAGGTGTTTCCGACTCTCCGGTGGCAAAAAAAGTTTTATTTTTATTTTGACGAAGCCCTGAGCTCATTTCTCTCTCAAGATCAAAAGCGATGGGCGGGAACAAACGGTTAGAAGAGCTTTGCGTTCAGTCTTGGAGAGGTAAGAAACAACATACATATCTCAATGGACTCAACAGACAGTGAAGCAAATTTTCACTCTTGGAAGAGAAATCAAACACAAATCCCGAAATCGCAAAGAAAACATCCCTGTAAATCTGGTGACGCGGATATCAAAGAGTGGAACGTAGCTATAAGCAGTTACATGCGTAATGGAAGGTGCAACGAAGCACTTCGCGTGTTCGAGCGCATGCCTAGGTGGAGCTCCGTATCATACAACGCCATGATCTCTGGGTACCTGAGGAACGGCGAGTTTGAATCCGCCAGGAAACTGTTCGACGAAATGCCTGAGAGAGATTTGGTTTCATGGAACGTGATGATCAAAGGGTATGTGCGGAACAGGAATCTTGGAAAAGCAAGGGAGTTGTTCGAGAGTATGCCTGAGAGAGATGTTTGTTCGTGGACAACGATATTGTCTGGGTACGCTCAGAGTGAGTGTGTTGATGAGGCAAGGAGAGTTTTTGATCGGATGCCTGAGAGAGATGTGGTTTCCTGGAATACGATCATCAGTGGTTATGCACAGAACGGGGACATCGTTAAAGCGCGGAAACTGTTTGACGAGTCTCCTGCTCAAGACGTTTTTACATGGACAGCAATGGTGTCAGGATATGTACAAAACGGAATGGTGGAAGAAGCGAGAGAGTTATTTGACAAAATGCCAGAGAGGAACGAAGTATCATGGAATGCCATGATTGCAGGATATGTGCAGGACGAGAGAATGGAGCTGGCAAAGGAATTGTTCGATATTATGCCTTTTCGCAATGTTAGTACATGGAACACGATGATAACTGGATATGCTCAGTGCGGCGATGTTTCTGAAGCTAAGAAACTTTTTGATAAAATGCCTAAAAGAGATCCAGTCTCTTGGGCTGCTATGATTGCAGGATATTCGCAATGCGGACATGGCTATGAAGCTCTGCGTTTGTTTGTACAAGTGGAGAGAGAAGGTGGGAGATTGAATCGGTTTTCGTTCTCATCTGCTCTAATTACGTGTGCAGACGTTGTTGCTCTTGAGCTGGGGAAGCAATTGCATGGACGATTGGTTAAAGGTGGGTATGAGACTAGATGCTTTGTTGGCAATGCGCTTTTGTCGATGTATTGCAAATGTGGAAGCATAGAAGAAGCCTATGACTTGTTTGAAGAGATGACTGGGAAGGACATTTTCTCTTGGAACACGATGATTGCAGGTTATTCAAGGCACGGGTTCGGAGAAGAGGCTTTAAGGTTCTTCGAGTCGATGAAGAGAGAAGGACTGAAGCCAGATGATGCAACCTTGGTAAATAAACGATATAATATCACTTTGGTTTTATCTTTTGCGTTATCATAATTGCAGTACTAGCTTCCAATAACATGCCAATTGTTATTCTTGTCACAGGTTGCGGTACTTACTGCGTGCAGTCACACAGGACTTGTAGACAAAGGCAGACAATATTTCTACACGATGACTCAAGACTTTGGCGTAACACCTAACTCACAGCACTACGCTTGTATGGTCGATCTTCTTGGTCGAGCTGGGCTTCTAGAAGAAGCTCACAATCTAATGAAAAACATGCCCTTTGAACCAGACGGTGCAATGTGGAAAACTTTACTCAGTGCAAGTAGAGTCCATGGAAATATAGAGCTAGCTGAAGAAGCTGCAGATAAACCTTTTTTCAATGGAGCCTGAAAATTCCAGTACGTATGTTCTTCTCCGCAATCTATACGCTTCTTCGGGTCGATGGGGAGATGTAGGTAAACTGCGAAAGAGAATGCTAAACCAAGGGGTGAAGATATTTAAAGGGTACAGTTGGATTGAGATTCAGAACAAGACTCATACTTTCTATGTTGGGGGTGAGTTTCATCCTGAGAAAGATGAGATTTATGCGTTTTTGGAGGATCTTCATTTGAGAATGAAGAAAGCAGGGTATGTTTCGAAGACGAGTGTGGTTCCTCATGATGTGGAAGAAGAAGAGAAGGAGTGTATGGTTCAGTACCACAGCGAAAGACTTGCAGTAGCGTATGGGATAATGCGTGTGTCTTCAGGGAAACCAATCCGTGTGATGAAGAATCTGCGTGTGTGTGAGGATTGTCATAGTGCCATCAAGTGTATGGCGAAAATCACAGGAAGATTGATTATTCTGAGGGATAAAAAAAGGTTTCACCATTTTAAGGATGGTTCATGTTCTTGTGGAGACTACTGGTGAAAATGATGATGATTCCATTTCATATAGTTCAATCGAACTGGTTGGGGACCAATAAATATTTACGAATGGTGGAAAGGTTAAAAAGTTGGAGAAGGAAATGTATTTTGTATTCGTTTTGCAGAATGTGGTAAGGAAGTGTTGTGCATTGGTGTGTCGCGCTCTCTCTCATCTAAGATGCGTAATGAGAATGGAGAATGAAGAATGCGTTTCAGATTTTTATGAGTAAATTAGCTGCTGTCTCTGATCTCTTAAGATGTAATGAATTTACAAGATGCTTTCTTGCTCTGTTTTATCCAATCATAGATTATAAATCACTCCTTTTTACTTAGCTTGAGGAATTCGCAGACCTATATATTATCGTTGAGTATTATGCAGATGTATAAAAATATCTATGAAATCAAAACAACGCAGATTTTATGAGGCACAAAGACTGGACATAACACATGAGTTTTTCTCTAACGACTTACGGTTCCAGGATAGTAAAACAAGCAAATATTGTCCTCCAAGGAACAGTTTTATTGAAGGTAAAAGAATCACCAAAGAGGAGGTTACAGAGTTTTTGGGGTCTAAACCATTGGATTTTTACTTCTTGTTGGCGATGAACAATCCCCATTTTTGTTCACCAGATGTACTCCTTTCAAGCTTTGCTTTCCATCCTCCAACAATCTCATTGTAATCCTCCTGCATTACAAAACCATTTGACAAGATTTTGTGATCAATGAAAAAGAAAGAAGATTACAAAATCTTGGTAGTGAGAAAAGGGTTGTATTCTTTGAATTGGTAGCGAGAAAATGTTTTTACTTCTGAGAAGTCGTTGATGAATTCGTCTTTTTCTTTCTCCACTCTCTCTAATTCACGCCTCAGAACTTGTACAAACTGCAGAAAAATGGTTATGTTAGAATCAGGATTATTCAAAGAAATGTATACATGTTATGAGTATGTGGGGAGTCACCTGATCAGTACGGTCCTCGGCGATCACATCCTCAAAGCCTGCGTCTTTCAGCATCTACCGGAAGAAGGTTTCATTACGAATCATGAAAACATAAAATGATGAAGGTTTTATGAGGAAAAAATGAAAAAAAAAACACAAACCTGTCCATAAGCTTGAACATCATGGAGATCATATCCTCTTTGTTTGATGTACTCTGCGAATATAGGAGACGGGGTTTCAGCGTTTCTGCAATAGTCAGTGATGAGAACTTTACCTCCTGGTTTAAGCCACTTGAAGAATGTCTTGAACAGAGCCGGCTTGTCCTGAAAAAGAAGAGACAAATGATGACAACTTGACAAGGCATCTTCAAGAAGTGAGAAAAAGAAAGGTTTTTGCTTACTTGGATATGCAGAATAGTGTCACGGCTGTAAATAACATCGAAAGAATGATCCGGATATGTCTTTGTGGTGCAATCAGCGACTTCAAACTCGACTGAGCATTTGAGTCCAATGGCACGCTCCAATGCGAAAGAGATCATGTTGACTGATAGATCGATTCCAACAACATGAACATCGAAGTTCTCAGCCATGTAGAGGTCACCTCCACCGATACCACAACCAACATCTAGGACTTTCTGTCCGGGTTTAAGGTCCATCTTCGCCACAAATTCTTTAGTTGTCTCTGTTAAGAGAAAAACAAGAACTTAGAGGCAAGAGGTGGGGTAAATACTTTACACAGGCTTGTCCTTATGAAGATTAGAGTTAGAATGGAATTTACCAAATCCACCAGTGCTCACATATCCTTGCCCAAAGACACGCTCATAGCGCAAGATTCCATTAGACTTATATTGAACATTGTCCAAGAAACGCTGGAAGTCTTTGTCATTCTCCAAGCTGACTTTTTGCCAAATCCAGCAAATCTTTCATCACATAGGAAAATAAATTGTACCCCTCTTTTTAAGCAGTGCAATGAATAAGGCACCATCAAATGATAAGGGAAAGTATACAGTCTGATAAAGAAAATTTTGTGTTACCTGATTTTGATTCTTCTTGTTCTTCACATAAGCCCCAATGCATTTGCAACCAACCATAGAGAGCTCAAATGATTTGCCAGTGGCATCACGTGTCTGGCATTCCTGGAAAATCTGCATTAAACCACCATTTTAAATTTTGGCACATCTAGAAGAATAAACTCAACTCATCCAACACATTAGATTCGAAAATGTGGCGAGAGTGGTGAGCCAAGTGACAACAAACTTTGATATACAGCATATGTAAGAGAACCTCCATGTGGTTAAATCTCACAGTTGTGCATAAGATAAACATTTAGATCTCAGGTCACATACAGGATGAAATTAATCCCACTGTGTCATCTTTCATACATTCTACTGGATCGAGAGTTCAGCTTTAAAAACCATATAATTGGCACCGAAAGGTAAGGTAAGATGCATTTCATTGCCATAAAGCAAAGACCAGTCAAAAGATTGAACCTTTGTATAGAATCTTGGTTCACGGTAGTGAGTAGGGTTTGATTTTCGCTTGCTGTCCCCGGATTGATGGAAGCAAGATTCTCGAAAGAAAATGTATCCCCCTGGTTTTATCCATCCAAGCATCCTTTCTGCCAAAAGTTCCACCTGCATCCATCGAATTAGACTTTTCTTCTCTTAACAGTTCAAAAGTTGAGTACACCAAAAGAATCAGATTTTCACCTCTTTATCAGACAGATACATGAGCAACCAATTTGAGAAAATCAAGTCGATAGATCCATCTGTGATTTTCAGGTCCTGTGATGTCACATCAGCACACATAAACTTGACATTCTTGTAATGTCCATTGACACTTTCATTCTGCAAAGAACAGCATCACCAAAAGAAGAAATCTGGTAAAACCAAATAGAAAAAAACATTAAAATTCTCAACATAACAACATCTACCAAAGCAGTAATTAAAACCTTCTTAATCGCGCTTTCGATGAAGTCAAGGGCGATAACTTCACCAGCCTTTTGAGCTAATTCACCAGTGAAACGACCGATCCCAGCTCCAAGTTCCAGCACCGTTTTCCCTTCATATGGTGGGATCAAAGATAGTACCTATAGCCAAGAAACACATCAAGCCAAAGATTCATGTAGCAATCAAAAATCCGTTTTAAAATGATGATCAAGAAGCAGTTTGTCACATGTTCCTAAGCTCAAACCACTAGAGCAAAGAGAATCTACTACTTAGAACCAATCACAACCCTCAATATTCTAAGATTCTAAACTAGTAAAATATCAAAGAAAAGTTTCGAATTTCAGAGATTGTGAAACCGAGAACATACCTCAGGGCGTTCTTCTTTGTCGAGATCAGAAGCTTTGGAGTCAAGCATCATGGCCTCAACAGTCAAATCACTTGAATTCTCCATCCAATAGCTCTTTTGGATATCTCTCTCTTCCTCTGTGTCAATTATATAACCAAAAACAATACTGAGAACACTCTAAAACTTCGAGACAATGAAGAGACACCTACTTTTAATTTTAAATTCTCCAACAATAAACAAGTTCTCTGTTTAGAAATAAAAAAGCATTCAAAACGTGATTAATTTCCTGAAGAGGGCCAGCAAAAATTTATAATTTTCGAAAGTATTATGATCTGATTTATTTATTAATTCCAAAAAGACAAACGACAAAAGATTCCATTCCATGTGAGTGATTTCAGACAAATGACGAATAGATGATAAAAAGAGGAAACTTTACTGTAAGGTGTCGCCATTGATTAGGAGGAGAGGTCGTCGGAAAACTCAAAAAGGGGACGAGGGAAGGAGACGATAGACTATAGAGAGAGAGGAGTTTAAGAGATTTCAATGGCCTTCAACGGCGAGTCTGGTTCTAGAGAAGCTCCTTGATCTACTGTTGTTGGATTTTCCTCTTTGATGCATCGATCAGTTTCACGATTTTGAACTCAGACAATGTTTCCTCAGATTTCTCCGCTAAGCTTGATTTTGTGGTTCACAAGGAGACCGTTGAGCGCTTTCATAGAGGGAGAGGGAGAGAGAGAAAATAAAATAAAACTAGAGGTGGGCTTGGGCCTTAGGCCTTGTTATATTCAATAATAAAATCAAAATGATAGTAATTAATTAACCATCATAATTTTGGTTGACAAAAAAAGTAGACAAAAATAACAAATCAATAACTCTTTTGCATCAAATACTAGATAGTGGACTACTTTCCACAAGAAAATGGGTGGACTTAAGATTAAATGAACTTTAAAATTGAAATAGAAATAGAGGATTAATCTCTGTTTTTTATATTTTTCTCAATTGATTTTAAATGTAAGTTTATGAGTTTTTATGATCTCATAAAAAAGGATTGGAAGTTATCTTTAGCTACTTTACCAAATAAATTATCTTTCGCTTTTTTTTTAATTAGTTTTTATCAGACACCTTAATGAGGTAGCATTTTACACGATTAAAGTAATTGATTAAGGTTCTAGAAAAAAAATAATAATAATAAGGTAATGGATTAAGATATAACGGATCAAATATATTATTAATTGTCATTAATTTTTTGCAGGCAGAGGCAAATGGAGGAGAAGTTTCTTCTATGACCAAGGTTTTCGAAGCTACTCACCGGAAGAAAGACGGATATTTCGTGGATGCTCGAGCAAGGAAGGTCTACAATGATGCGATGGAGAAGATCGTTGAGCGTCAAACTCAGGTCTCACCTAACGTTCATTTGAATGTCCTCAAGCAAAACCAGATATTGGAAGAGGTAAGTTTTTTTTTACTTGTAATTGATATTTTTTAATTTAATTTTTAATTATATAAAATTAATTACAAATATGTATAGGTTGTTCCGAAGAAGAAAGACCGAATTTTAGGGTTGGGTTCTATCTAGGATTGTCCGGTCGCGGTTGCTGGACGGATATACGAGGATCTTTTAATCCTGCGGCAACAGCTCGAGGTCGCCTACACGGAGATCATAAACTTGCGGGCTGAGCAAGTCGTGCATAGATAAGAGATTCAGTCCTTCAACAACCTCTTTGACATTTCGAAGGAGAACGAGAGGCAGCTCCGGGAGAAGCAGCAGCAGCAGCAGCAGCAGCATCCGGCATCCTCTTCGGCTCCACGGAGTGGTACTGGCGAGCCGCAGGCATCGACCGGTGAGGCGGATGAAATTTCTATATCGACGATTTTGAAATTACTTTGAATGAAATTAATTAATTTTTTGTATTTTATATTTTTGTAAATATTTTGAATTTATATGAAATTTCTATTCTTATTATTTTTATTATTTTCGATTTTTTATTTAATTATTTTTTTAAATCGACATAATATAATGACCAATTTATATCGAATTATTTACATCGAAATTACATCAAAACTTTTACGTCAAAATTACATCGAATTATTTACGTCAAGTTACATCAGAAATTGTTACGTCGAATTACCATCAAATTACTACGATGATTTTACATCAAAAAATAAAATTATCATCATATTAAATATTTTAATCTCGGGAAGCCCATGTAAAATCGATGTAAAATTACATCGACTTTACGTCAATCTTGTGACACAGATATAATCATTTTTATATCAACGTAACAGTTGGATCAAAATTACGATGATTTAATCATGTCAAATTTATGATAATTTTTAGTCGCCCCAAATTTTACGTCGATTTTACGTCGATTTTATGTAGATCCTAGGTTTACGACGAACTAGAAATCAACGGCAAATCGACGCAAACCCATATTTGAGATGATTTTACATCGATTTGGTCCGATGTAAAACCTTTATTTTCTTTTAGTGAAAGCTTTATGTGAGAACATACATGAAGAAGCATTTAGAAGAGCACTTGCATTTTCTGAATGCTCTCCCAAATGCTTTATTAACAAAAGTTGATTGAATGATTTAAAGCATGATGATTTTTTAAAAACTCTACCAATCAAGACCTAAGGTAACAGATTAAGGTTTGACAAATAATAGTCATATATATAAAACAAAAGTTTCATTTTTTCCTATTGGGCTACTTGGCACTCTCATTTTAAAATAAATAAAAATTATTTAATTTTATTTAATTTTATTTAAACTACACAATTAAACTACATTGAATTCTTTGACCCCAAAAAAAAAGTACATTGAATTCATTCAACTCATACAAAAAACCATGTAACATTTTTGGCATCTTTCTCTAGCAGAAAAAAAAACACAAATGAAAACCACATATAATATATATATATATATATATTGATATTTTCTTTAACCAAAAATCATATATGAATAATAATTAACAATGATGACAAATAAAACGTATGCAATTAAAACCTCATGTAAATAAATCACTCACATTTATAAAGAAATGTTGCATTGTCTCTCAATTATTTAACGGAACTTAAAAAAAAAATAATCATATATAAACAAGATTCTCCATCTTAATGACCAAAATTAAAAATATCATAACTCATAAACTAACCCCTTGACAAAAATAAAGCAATTGTGGAAATGGAATAATATATATCATTTGATTTAGCTTGATTGGTTATGAATTATTAATAGGCTTAGATATAGTTTTATTTGTGGTTACGGAATTAGTTGATTTGTCTTGAATGTTTTTGAATTAGTATGACTAATTGTTCTTCCCACAACAGTTACAAAATCAGTTCTTAGATATTTCTTCTGAATTATTATGATTAATTGTCTTTAATTTTAGGTTCTTTCCATGTAACAACGACAAAACTATATAGTCATTGAGAGTTTTTTTTTTTAAGAACAATATTAATATTAATATTAATTGTCCAATTAAAACCTACATTAATTTCATTGATTCTAACATATGTAACGTTAGATTGACACTAAATTTGGTGCATTAAGCACACTAATGAATTAAATTAAGAAAAAAAATTATTCTAATTAAAATTTTAAAAGTTAAATCTACCACTATATATATGTATGTATTGCAAGTTTATCATTTCTTTCACTACCCTCAAACCACATGCCATTGAAAAACAACAATGCATGGACAAAGAGGTAAAACTATTTACATTTTTTTTGTTGTCTTTGCATTTTTATCATATTGTGTGCATATTCATATTAGGATGTTTGCGCAATAGAATTTAGAGGTAATATCTTATATAAGAAATTAGAGATAAAGTATCTTATTGTATTTCTCTGCATACTAACATATATTTTTTCTGCCAGATACTTGCAAAAATCTTAAGCTTATGTTTGAGAAGGTTGAACCAAGGTGTAAGGTATAACGAAAAAATTTACAAATTAATGATTCTTTTTTATCAATTATAAATCAAGAAAAATAGCATACAACTAACATATTATTTTTTTTACCAAACTACACACAAATTTTTAAAATGATTGAGTATTTCCCATATAGATACTTGCAAGAATCTCAAGTTTATGTTCATTGTGTAGATTTACAGGAACTAAATGTGTTTAACAAGGTTGAAGCAAAGTGTAAGGTACAGCAAAAAAAAAAAAATAACAATGCAATTATTTTTTTAAATAATAAAACCAATAAAAGTAGCATACAATTGACCTGTTATTGAATAAAAAAAACAAAAAATAATTAACACGTTTTGGATTATTGCTTGGCTAGGCTGAGGGAAAATAAAGCAAAATAAAGAGGAGATGATGATAAAATTGAGCAATTAGAGCTGTACCAAAGAAAAATTATTATTTAGTATGTTAATATTTTTTGATCGCACAATTCCAAATATGTTTATTTCTTTCATTCATTTTATTGATTTTTTAGTCATGCGAAACTCTCCTTTTGTTGTTTCTAATATTTTATAATCCAAATTTGTTGTTGCAATATTTCAATCTAGAGTTCATTATATATGATGTTAATATTTCGTTTGACCTTACAATTCCAAGTTTGTTGTTCTTTTCTTTCATTTCTTAAATTTTTTAATCATGTTAAACTTTTTTGTTGTTGTTTTATTTTAATATTTTATGATTCAAATTTGTTGTGTATATCCATTATTAAGTTCATAATAATAAAAAACAAAGAGAACAATGATATGAAATTGATGATGAAGACCACACAATGAGATATCAAAGACGGAAATTATAAAGAAGGAAGTAATAACAAATTCGATTAAGTTTTCGATTAGTGATCTTCTTTTTATTTAGTAATATTATTTCCATTTCCCACTTATTATTGAAAATTGTAATTCTTGAATTTTTTGATTGTCATAATTTTAATCAAGTTTTTAAAAATATTTAATTTTGAGTATTAATTATTTAACATATGTCAATTCAAAGTTAAAAATAGGCCACACATATGACAAGCTAATAATATAAATGTTACATATGAATTGCATAGTAAAGTCTATAAACAAACTTTTTTTGACAAAATTTGTTTTTTAATTTTCTAAAATCACACTTTTTATTAATCAATTTATACATGATATAATTCAGTGGTGTAATGTTAAGAGGTCGTGCGACATGAAGTGTTTTTTTTGCCCTCATGAAATATATATATATATATATATATATATATATATAAGTTTTTGACACACTATAATTCATTGATTTTGATGTACAAACCCACTCTACTCTATGTGATAAAGATATATTATTTTATCATAATCATAAATAATATTTAAAACTAAGAAAATATCAATAAATATATAATCCACGTATCGCGTAGATAATCATCTAGTAATAATAATAAGGTAACATATCTATTAATAATAACAAAATAAAAAACTATGAATGAACTTTTGAACTATTGTATCTTTTTATTGTATCTTTTCATTTATAACTGCTAATTTATTCAAATGTTACAATTCATGAATCTTTGAACAATTGTGTCTTTTTATTGCACTTTTTTATTTATAACTGTTAATTTATTCAAATGTTACAGTTTCACAGTTGTGTATTTTTATTTTATTTTATTAATTATACCATTTCATACATAACTGCTGATTATCAACGGTTGCTTCTCTGGATACTTATGTCTTTTCAAGATTGTATATATTTTGTTCATTGTTTATTATTTCTTTTATTGAAATTTTTTTCTTATAATGCTCTCTTACTTTGAAAAACAACATCTTATATATCAATTTATTATTGATAAACTTCAAATTAACTTAAAATTCATTAAATAAAAACATTGTTCATTTGCAAGAATTTTTACAGAAATAGTATTACAAGAAAGTTTTTTTTAGTAGATGGTTAGTCATGAATAAAGAAAAACTTGAAATAAAAGGTGAAAAATCTGCTCATTTCCCAAGAAAATACTTTTGGAACAAAAGCCAAAAAATTTGAACTAACCAAAAAATGGTAATTCTCTTGGCACTTTATCACTAATCTTAAAAGGTAATATTTTATTCTATCTTATGAGTTTTTTAGTTATATTTTTTTTTAAATAACAAAATGAAAAACTATGAATGAACTCTTGAACTATTGTGTCTTTCTATTGTACATTTGATTTATAACTGTTAATTTATTCAAATGTTACAATTCATGAATCTTTGAACAATTGTGTCTTTTTATTGTACCTTTTTTATTTATAACTGTTAATTTATTCAAACATTACAATTTTACGGTTGTGTTTTTTTTTATATTTTATTTTATTAATTATACCATTTCGTACATAACTGCTGATTATCAACGGTTGCTTCTCTGAATACTTATGTCTTTTCAAGATTGTATTTATTTTTTATTTTTTATTATTTCTTTTATTGACTTTTTTGCTTATAAAGCTCTCTTACTTTGAAAAACAACATCTTATATATCAATTTATTGTTTATAAACTTCAAATTAACTTAAAATTCCTTAAATAAAATAAAACATTGTTCATTTGCAAGACATTTTTACAGAAATAGTGTTACAAGAAAGTTTTTTTAGTAGATGGTTAGTCATGAATAAAGAAAAACTTGAAATTTAAGGTGAAAAATCTGCTCATTTCCCCAAAAAAAATTTTTGGAACAAAAGCAAAAAAATTGGAGTAAACAATAAATGGTAATTCTCTTGGCAATTATATCACTAATCTTAAAAGGTAATATTTTATTTTATCTTATGAGTTTTTTAGTTATATTTCAATTTTTTATAAACAAATTATTCAGCCATAAATAAAGAAGAATTTGAATTGAAGGATCTACCATCTGCTCATTATCTAAAAAATATGAGACAATTATATAATTGATTTAACACAGGAAACATGATATACTAAACTATAATGGGAATTAAAGATGCACTTTAACACAACTAATAGATTTGGATATGAATTGAAAAAGAATACAAAAAAGAACCTAATTTATGTGAAAGTTATGAAGATTTGGAAAATAAATAAAAAATAAAAAAATTACAAAAGATTCAAAACAAAATAAAAAGCTAGGAAGAACAAAAAAAGTGTTAATATGTGAAGAACAGTATGAAAAACTATTATTGAACCATTGTGTTTTTCTATTCATATTATTTTTTTATTAATTATACATTTTCATGTATACCAATTATTTTTAAGAAAAGCTATTATTATAAGGTCGTGTCTTTTCGTTTGAATTTTTTAGATTATAACTTTCTGTGAAAAACTATAAATGACATGTTGTGTATTTCTATTAAATATTTTTTTAAATTATATATTTTGTATATAACTGCTAATTTTTATGAACGGTTACTATTGTATGGTTATGTCTTTTTGTTTGTTATTAGTAAGTATTTTTTATTTAATGAATCTATGATTCCATTTTTAACAGAAAATGAATGCTGGAAATTTAAATGTTACCGTTTTTTAGTGAATCAGTACAACTATTGAGTTTATTGTTATTTCTCTAACTATTTCAATTCTAGAAATTATGGTTATTTTACCAACCACTGCAACTCTTGAGTTTATGGTTTATTTACTAAACATTGCAACTATTTAATTTAAGGTTATTTTACCAACCATTGCACATATTGCGACTATTCATTTGTACCTTTTAGAATTCTATAAAATAAAAACTATAACTGGACCATTGTGTCTTTCTGTTTATTTTTTTATTTTTAATTAAATATACATTTTCGTGTATAGCTACTAATTTATTCAATGGTTTGAATTCTGCAGTTGTGTTTTTTGTTTTATTTTAGTAACTGTACATAAACGCCGATTATGAAAGGTTGCTTCTCTTAATGCTTATGTCTTTTCAAGATTGTATATATTTTATTCTATTTCATTATTTATTTTATTGAATTTTTAATAATGATCTCTAATTTTGAAAAACATCTTCTACATCAATTTTTTGTACATCAATCTTTTGTACATCAATCTTCTACATCAATTTTGAAAAACAACTTCAAATTAACTTAGAATTCTTTGAGAAAATTATATATTGTTCATTTGCAAGCAATGTTACTGAAATGGTGTTAGATGAATTTGTTGGTTAGTCATGAATAAAGAGAAACTTGAAGTGGAGCATAAAGATCTGTTCATTCTCCAAGAAAATATTTTTGGAACGAAAGCCAAATAATTTAGACTAAAAATGGTAATTCTCTTGGCAATCATATTACTAATCTTAAAGGAAACATAATATTTTTTTCTATGAGTTTAGTTATTTTTTAATTTTTTTTTTAAATTCTATTCAGCCATGAATAAATAAAAACTTGAATTAGAGGGTCTCACATTCGCTCAATATCCAAAATTCAAGGACTAAACAAAAATAATAATTAAGTTTTGGCAAGTTTATCACTAATTTTAGAAGGCAACATAATCTTTTGTCCTATAAGTTTATTAGTTATATTTAAAACCCTAATTTTAAAATTTAATTTATTATTAAATATGCAAGTGTAGTAACATTTTTGGTTATTCTAAAATAGTTATATAATTTATTTGACATAAGAAACATGATATACCAAACTATAATGGGGATTAAAATGCACTTTAAAGTAGATAATGCAACTAATAGATTTGGATGTGTATAACAGTTTTTAATATGAAAGGTTATCATTATTACAAAATTGTGTCTTTTTATTTATTTATTTATTTAAATTATACCTTCTATATATGAAAAACTTCGAATGAACGGTTGTGTCTTTCCATTAAATATATTTTAATTGTATTTTTTATATATAACTGCTAGCTATTGTATGGTTATGTCTTTTGGTTTTTTATTTTTGTCTGTGTTGTATATTTAGTGAATATATAATTACATATTAATAGGAAATAAATGTTAGAGATTAAAGTGTTATAATTATTTTGGTGAACAATTGCAATTATTGAGTTTATGGTTATTTTACTATACATTGCTTTTCTAGAGATTATGGTCAATTCTTTTGTTTATAGTTATTTACTAAACATTACAACTCTTGAAATTAAGATTAATTTACAAACCATTGCACTTCTTGAGTTAATGGTTATTACACCATTACAACTGTTCAAAATATAGACAATTTCTTTTTCAATATTGAAGCAGGGTGCATCTTTTCAAAAATAAAGACACAATTACTTATTTGAAGAGACACAATTTTTCATTAAGAAAATACAACTTTCTACCAAATTAAATATATATATATATTGTTTGTATTTTTATTTAGAAATAGATAAACATTTTATTTATCAAGCACACATTTCACCTGTTAAACAACATAAAGTAGAAGTATCTGCTATATTTACAAGTTTTTCTATTACTATTGACAAAAAATCTATGAGTTTACTATTTTTAAACAAAGAAGGTATTATTTATTCAATAATATGATCAAATTTAGTTATGTATTGACTTTTTCATTTTTTAAAATTTACTCATGCAGAATGTTTTTAAAACTTGGCTGATAATGTTTGAATTGTTATTGTGTTATCCTCCATTTAAGGGTTTAAAAGTTTAATATTAAATTGATATAATATATTTAAAAAAATTGATTGCCGGAAACATAAAAAAATCAATGAATACTGGAAATTCAATAGAAATATAAAGTTTCTCTCAACAACAATCTTTGGTTAATAGTACGTCAATTAAATTTAATATTTTTAAATATATACTTTTGGAAAGTTAATTTACATATATTAGTTAAAATTTTATTTTTGAATAGATGGTGATTTTCAACCAATACAAACGATAGCATTATCCCTAAAAAAGTTGGAATAATGAATATTTATATTGGTAGTCATAATATTATAACTGTTTTTTTTAATTAGAAGTAATAATGTTAACCATTTAAATGAAAAGGATGAAGATCACGAAAAAAAGAACCAAATAATAACTTAATACAATGTCCCGATTGTAGTAGTTGGGTTTGGTCATTAGAAAGTACTGAAAGAGATGCAGTTCGTAAACGACTATTGTTCTTAATTTGTTACAAACAAGATCGTGTTTTACTCTCTATTGCTCGTGAGCTTCCACCAGTATTAATTAAGTTTTTAATTGAACATTTGTTTCTCTGATATATGAGAGCATATAATTATATCATAACTTTTACTTCAATGGATGTAGAAAATAATTATTCTGTTCAAAATACATATGAGATATACTGTTTCAAAGTCCATAATGAAAATAATAATCTTATTGGGTCTGTACCACTATGTGATGGTGAGCTACCAAAGTTCTCTCAAACTTATACTTTTGATACAGCTAACGAATTTAAAAAAACGCCTAATATCACACAATTAAAAATTTGTTAAGCCAATATAATATGTCCAATGCTATATGATGTTATAAATTCAAGATAATTTTAGGTTCTTAAAATTGTATGAAAACTATTTCTAATGGTTTGAAATCCAAATTTTTTCCAAATTTTTTACAAATCATGAAAATTTTGAATTGTTTTCATACATGATTTTGTACTAGAATTTTATTATCATTGTTTGAAGATTTTAACATTTCATATCACGATAATGTTTTTAAAAACTTTTCATTGTAAAAAATATCTATCAACGATTGAATTTTATCGATAAAATTGATCATGTTGGTTATAATCGTTGTTTAACTTCTTCTCAATGTCAGTTGTATAATTGTCTTTTATATAGATATATATATATATATATGTTGAGTTATAGATTGTTACATTAATTGTAAACTATGAACTCAAACAGAAATGTGTGTTAATTACTTTGTACGACTTCGTTCGTTTTTGTATCTTTAAAGTCATATCTATTTATTTTTTACAATAGTAGTTTTTTTTCCAAAAGTTTGGATATTTACATTTAAATATCATCACCTTTTGTTATATATATGTTTACTTATAAATATTTAGAATAATTAATAGTTTAATATACCTTATTTCCCCCGCAATTTCGCAGGGGCTCGATACCTAGTTAAGATAATAAGAGCATGTTTATTACAAGAAACCCATCAAATGTTCTTAGTGATTATTTTATTACTAAAGTTAAGAAACTTGTTTAAGAACTTGTTTAAAATCAGGTCCAATGAGAGAAACTCATATAGGGTTCTTAAAAAAAATTGTTTTATTATAAAAGATAATTGATAGAAAAATTTAAAACATACATTTGGTTTCACATAATTTTTTTTTCATATATGCTCAGTTGTTATCTTGATCACGTCCAAATTTTTGCCCTATATGCTCAACTAAATCAGCGTTCAATTGTTGATGTTGTTGTCTATCCCGAATTCTAGTTTGAACACCCAACATATTGCTGAAATTTGTAGGCATATCTGTAGAGTACGTGAGATCCACATGTGAACTTTTGTTTCATTCTCATTGTTGGAATTCTGAAACATCAAATTGAGTGTATCCGTCTCGTTCGTCTTGTACTATCATATTGTGGAGTATGATACATGCTCTCATAATCTTTCCTATTTTTGCTTTATCCCAAGAAATAGTGGGGTTTATAGCAATGGAAAATTGAGCTTGCAAGACTGCAAAAGCACGCTCGACATATTTTCGGATAGCTTCTTGATGTAAATCAAATAATGATGCTTTTGGGCTTTGGGGAAGTAGAATAGATTGGATAAATGTAACACATTTCGGATAAATACCATCTGTGAGATAGTAAGCCAAATGATACTCCCTTATGTTGATAGAGAAATTCACTTGCGGAGTTTGAATTTTTATTATATCATCAAAAACGGGTGAGTGATCAAGAACATTGATATCGTTTAAGATACCTGGAAGGCCAAAAATGGATGTCATATCCAGAGATCTATGAATCCACCGCCTCCAAAACAATAATGGGTTTTCCAGAACCACATGAATATTGCCCTTTCCAAGTGGTCGGGCAATTCTTCCACTCCCAATGCATACAATCGATGCTTCCTACTATCCCGGGAAATCCTCGTTGCTCTCCAACATCAAGTAGTCGTTGAAGATCCTTCGGTGTAGGTCATCTAAGGTACTCATCGCCAAAGAGAATTATTATTCCTTGGACAAAAATTTTCAAACATAAACGAGGGGTAGTTGTACCGAGCCGAAGGTATTCGTCAACCGTATCAAGCGCAATGCCATATGCCAAGAGATGAATTGCTGTTGTACACTTCTGAAGTGTAGAGAGACCAGGCCTTCTGAGAGCATTTATCTTCTGCTAAAAATAAGAAACTTCATTGGAAAGCCGATCAACAATATGCAAGAACAATGACTTGTTCATTATAAAACATCGTCGGAATATATTAGCCGAGTTGTTGCACCTTCACTGAAATATTCGTTCCATTAACCATTGTGGCCTTTTTCACGATCTCTTTCGATAAAAGAGCGTTTTTTCCTTGGCTTGCTTGATTCTTGTTGAGCACCATAATCAAAGAATAGATTCTCGAATGTTTGATCAAATACTAATCAAAATGTTGATCAAAATTTTCATCTATTGATCTATCCAAATTATTATTGGAAGAAGAAGCCATAATATGATGGTAAATTTTAGGAATGAAGAGGATTTGAGAAAGAGAATAATATTTGTAGGAAAAAAGAGGAATGGAGAAAAAAAACTTATAACAAATGATAACAATCGTTTTACCAACTATATAAAGAGAAGAAGAGGCATGATTCATTTATGGTGTCAAAACATACAAACATTTGTGGATTTGGTTATATATTAGCAAATATACAAAACCCAACCCATCGACCAAAATAAAAAATAAAGAAAAATGGTCTCATTTCTTGTCTTGTGCTAAACCCTTGTGATACTCCCTTGTTTCTTTGTGTCTTTCTTTCTTGTGATACTCCCTTGTGCCTTTGTGTCTTTCTTCCTTCTGATACTCCCTTGTGCCGACATCCATGTACTTCCAAACCTGAAACACAAACAAACACAATTAAAACCATTCATCAAATAATAAACATTCACAAACACAATACTTCATAGAAAACACAATACCATTCACCATACACTTTACTTGTAAACAAAGTAAACATGATCCAAATCTTCTTAAAAACAAAGAGAAACGAAGTGAACATGACAAAACAAAGTTTGATGTTTAACCCTTCACCATGAAACAAAGTGAACATGAACATGAAAAACAAACTGAACATGAACCTAAACCATATTCAGATTATCGGTTCCCAAACAAAGACCAAAGTAAGCGAGTACAACCAATCCAAATAAAAACCCAACTCCTTGCATTAAAGACAAACATAACACAACTTTAACACCAAGAACACAACTTCAGAGATTCACTTAAGCTATACGAAAAAAGAACAACTTGAACGGTTAAAAAAAAAAAGAGTTAAGAGCCCTAATTAGCCAACATGTCAGTAATAAGCTTCTTCTTTAGAGCTTCTTCATAATCGGATAATGGTTCTTTTTTTCCAATGAGACTGTCTATTAGACTCATCTTTGACAATCTTTCCTTCATAGCAAATTCCTTCTCCTTAATGGACCACGTACTCTGAAACTCTGCTAGAGCCTTGCCCTCCACCGAATGCCTTTTACCTCTGTCTTTAGCTGCCTTAACACCAAGATCCTCTTCACCAGTATTTGTTTCCTCTGCTTGAGAGCTTGCGGATTGTGCATCAACATCACACCTTCTCTTTTTAGAGCTTCCTTCAGTTTTAGAAGTAGAGAGGTTACACCATTTCTGGTCATTTCGTAGCTCCTTCCAAGCATGTTCAAGCGTAAATGTTTTCTTATGGTCCTTGTAGAAGATTTCGTGAGCCAGCTTCAAAACATCATTATCATTCTGTCCACTTGCCTTTTCTCTTGTTGCAGCCTCGTAGGAACCACAGAACTTACAAACAAGATCATTAATCTTCTGCCACCGTTGCTTGCAGTGGCTTGGCTGCCTAATTTCTCGTCCTCCAGAACTAGCGGCAAAGTAAGCTGCAATGCGCCTCCAATAAGCCCCTAACTTTTGCTCACTCCCTACAACAGGATCCTTGCTCGTGTTTAACCACGAACTGATAAGCAACGCATCATCTGCCGGGGTCCATTTTCTTCTTTTTCTTCTCTCGTCTTCACCATGGCTGGAAGCTTCTGTACATTGTGTACTAAAGAGAGGGACTTGGTTGAAAATGGAAAAGGGATCATGGTGGACACTCTCTTGTTGACTGTTCACATATCCTTGCCCAAAGCGCAAGATTCCATTAGACTTGTATTGAACATTGTCCAAGGAACGCTGTAAGTCCTTGTCATTCTCCAAGCTGACTTTTTGCCAAATCCAGCAAATCTGCAATTACATAGATAAATAAAGTTTACCTCTTGTCAAGCATTGCAATGAATAAGGTACCATCAAATGATAAGGGAAGTAGACAATCTGATAAAGAAAAATTTGTGTTACCTGATTTTGATTTTTCTTGTTCTTCACATACGCCCCAATGCGTTTACAACCAACCATTGAGAGCTCAAATGAATTTCCAGAAGCATCACGTGTCTGGCATTCCTGGAAAATCTGCATTACACCATACATTTTAATTTTTGGCACATCTAAAAGAATAAACTCAACTCATCCAACACATTAGATTCGAAAGAGTGGCGAGAGTGGTGAGCCAAGTGACAACATATCCATGAACTGGTATACACACTTTGAAAAGCCTTATCAAACATGATATATAGCATATGCGAGAGAGCCTCCATGTGGCTACATCTCACAGTTGTGCATAATATAAACATTTAGATCTCAGGTCACATAGAAGATGAAATTAATCCCGTTGTGTCATCTTTCATACATTCTACTGGATCGAGAGTTCAGCTTTAAATACGGTATTATTGTCACAGAAAGATAAGATGCATTTGATTGCTATAAACCAAAGACCAGTCAAAATATTGAACCTTTGTATAGAATTTTTGTTCACGGTAATGGGTGGGGTTTGATTTCCGCTTGCTGTCTCCGGATTGATGGAAGCAAGATTCTCGAAAGAAAATGTAACCCCCTGGCTTTATCCATCCAAGCATCCTTTTTGAAAAAAGTTCCACCTACATCAATCGAAAAGATTAGACTTTTCTTCTCTTTACACGTCAAAAGTTGAGTACACGAAAAGAAAACAGATTTTCACCTCTTTATCAGACAGATACATGAGCAACCAATTTGAGAAAATCAAGTCGATGGATGCATCTGTGATTTTCAGGTCCGGTGATCTCACATCCGCACACATAAACTTAACGTTCTTATAATGTCCATTGACACTTGCATTCTGCAAAGAACAGCATCACCAAAAGAAGAAATATGGTAAAACCAAAAAAAAAACATTAAACTTCTCAACATAACAACATCTACCAAAGTAGTAATTAAAAACCTTCTTAATCGCGCTTTCGATGAAGTCAAGGGCGATAACTTCACCAGCCTTTTGAGCCAGTTCACCAGTGAAATGACCGATCCCAGCTCCAAGTTCCAGCACCGTTTTCCCTTCATATGGTGGGATCAAAGATAGTACCTATAACCAAGAAACTCATCAAGCCAAAGATTCATGTAGCAATTGTAAAAGACGTTTCACATAACAGTATGTCACATGTTCCTAAGCTCAAATCACTATAACAAAGAGAATCCACCACTTAGAACCAATCACAGCCCTCAATTTCCTTAGATTCTAAACAAGTTATATCAGAAACATGGAACATACCTCAGGACGTTCTTCTTTGTCGGGATCAGAATCTTTGGAGTCAAGCATTATGGCCTCAACAGTCAAATCACTCGAATTCTCCTTCAAATAGCTCTTTTGGATAACTCTCTCTTCCTCTGTTGCAATTATATAACAGATGATCAAAAACAATATTCAGAACACTAACTTCAAGACAATGAAGAGACACCGCCTTTTTATTATAATTTCTCCAACAATAAAAAAAATGTACTCGATTTATTAAAAAAAAAAATCCTGATTAATTTCCTGAAGAGGGCCAGCAAAAATTTATAATTTCGAAGGTAATATGATCCGATATTATTTATCAAATCCAAAGACGAAAAAAGATTCCATGTGAGTGATTTCAGACAAAAGACGAATAGATGTTAAAAAGAGGAAAATTTACTGTAAGGTGTCGCCATTAATTAGGAGGAGAAGTCGTCGGAAAACTCAAAAAGGGGACGAGGGAAGGAGACGATAGACTGTAGAGAGAGGAGTTTGAGAGATTTCAATGGCCTTCAACGGCGAGTCTGGTTCTAGAGAAGCTCCTTGATCTACTGTTGTTGGGATTTTCGTCTTCGATGCATCGATCAGTTTCACGATTTTTAACCTAGACAAATGTTTCCTCAGATTTCTCCGCTAAGCTTGATTTTGTGGTTCACAAGGAGACCATTGAGCGTTTTCATAGAGAGAATACAAATAAAATTAGAGATGGGCTTTGGCCTTAGTCCTTGGGCTTCGTTATATTCAATAATAAAATCAAAATTATTGTAACTTATTAACCATCAATAATTTTTAGTTGAGAAAAAGTAGAGAAAAATAACAAATCAATGACTCTTTTGCATCAAATAATAGATAGTGGACTGCTTTCCAAAAGAAAATGAGTGGACTTAAGATTAAATGATATCTGAAAGTGAAAAAGAAATAGAGATTAATTATATATTTTATATATTTGTAAAATTTGATTTAAAATGTAAGTTTATGAGCTTTTATGATCCCATAAAAAAAGATTGGAAGACCAGACAGAGGTAAAATTAAATGCAATTACGATGGATCTTATGTTACTACAAGACAAACTGCAAAAACAGGATGGGTAATCCGCGATGAAAATGGAGTCTACAAAGGCGCAGGTCAAGCAGAGAGTAATAATGCCACTAGTGCTCTGGAAGCAGAATTTCAATCATTGATTATTGCGATGCAAAATTGCTGGTGCAGAGGATATCGTAAAGTTGTTTTTGAAGGTGATTGCCAAGAGCTGGTTAATTTGGTAAACCGGAAATCACTAAATTTTGGGGTACTTAATTAGATTCGGGATGTGTGGGATTGGAGTACCCGATTCGAGGAAGCTACTTTCATCTGGAGTCCAAGACTTCTAAATCAATCTGGAGATGCGTTGGCTAAGGTAGAAATCCCACGGAATATTTATTTTTTTCTATTATAATTTAGTTCCCAATGTAATTTCGAACTTCTTACACTCTGACTATGTAAAAGTTCTTCAAGTTAATTTAATATTTAGAAGGCAAAAAAAAAAGGATTGGAAATTTTTTTTTTTTAAACGCAAAAGGATTGGAAATTATCTTTCGTTTTTTACTACTTTTTATCACACACCTTAATGAGTAGCATTTCAAACGAATTAAGGTAACGGATTAAGATAATAAGGCCCGTTTCTTACCCTAAATAGGCCCAATAAATAATGACAAAATTACACTTCCGAATAAAAATTTCGAATAACATACGAATAGAATCAAAACCGCTTTCACTCTCATCGCCTCGCTTTGCCGCCTCGTCGTCGCCGTCGTTTTTGTCGCTGTAGCTAATTCACCTTCAACGACGGTGAGTCGTTAATCTGGGTATGGTTATATTCTTAGTTTTATCCGCAAACTGAATTTCACTTATTCGCTAATGCGATTGCTATAGTGCTCACTGAATTTGGGGTTTGTTTCTTGTTATGTTGATCAGCTCGTTAGAAATAATCGGAAAAAATGTACAGACGCTAGTATTGTTTAGTGATTTTTTGGCCTTGAATTAAATTTTCTCTGAAGTTTTGTAGAGCAAATTGATCAATCGATTTTGATGCATTTTCATAATGTATTTTTGATGATGATTTCCTTGTTTATGCATTTGTGCGTATATATGGGTATCAAGTGAGTTGCTATGATTTGGGATTGAAACGAGACTTCTCATGATTCTATGATTGATATAAATCACAGGAAAGTGTGGAGTTTCTTCTGGTGTAAAACTTGGTAACAAGAGGGTATGCGTGGATGAATCTTCTTCCTAAATGTTTGTGTGATGAGAGAGATAAATTCCCAAGAAGAAGTAGAGCAATGGGAAGCTCTTGACCTCGATGATTCTGAGCTTCCGACTTTTCTCCGTCCTTGCAAACGCAAATCTCCATCGAAGTCTCTGCAAACGCCGGTGCAGCAACAGAATCCAAAGGAAGGTTTTGATAGCAACACAAATCATCGTCGGACTCTTCGCCGCTGCTCCTCGCCGGATCATCTTCTTGAGGATAGTTATTCTCGAAACTTAGTTCCAGGACCTGCCGGAACTGTTCAAGTTGCAATCCGCAGAAAGATGAATAAAGATCCTGGATCGTTTAATGAGCATGGTGAACCAATTTCAACTCAAGAGTTCATACGTAAGGCTGTGGAAGAGCCTGATTGGGAAGATAAGGATTTTTCTGAGGACCCTTGGGTCTCTGCTGTTGATTACATTCGAAGTGAAGGTAAAGCCTTGACATTAGTAGTTTGTGATGCGAATATTTGAAAAATCCCTTTGTGTTCTTAGGTTTTTCGTTTTCAAATCTTTTGGTAGGTTTGTTGAGCAATGGTGAAAATGCTATTGGGACACCAGTGAGCGAGATTAAGAGCGGATGTGGCAGTTGGTGTAAGGTCGATCAGGTATGAACAAGCTACTCAATTTATCAAGAGATGCAATGACCTTGCTCTTAGTTTCTGGTTAGAGTATAATGGAAATATGCATCCTATAATAGTTTAGTCTGCTGGTGTGTGGTTGACTTTTGTTTTGTGCTTGTGGAGAGAGGAGGAATATTGTGGAATAATGTCTTCTCCTTATTTGTTACTGTTTTGCCACAAGTTATCTGGATATGTGGTTAAGCCACTTGCTAATGCTCTATCTTCATAATGCTTTACATGAATGCTCTATCTCAGTAACCAATAAAGTGAAAAAAGGTCTCGTAGTGACATACTTGGTTTGCGGTTGTCATTTATAGGTCGTGGCAATCGTCAAAACTTGCACTCCAAATGGTCTAGGTGATGTCATGGTGACTCTTAAGGTAAAAAACCAAAACATAACAGATACAACTTAACAATGTGAATGGTTTCCACCTTTTGTTTTTTTTGTCACGCACTATTTTTCATGTACCTCAAATCTATGTGTATTGCTTGTAGGATCCCACTGGAACAATCGATGCCAGTGTGCACAGGAAAGTTATTTCAGAGAGTGAGTTTGGAAGCGATATACGAGTTGGTGCAGTGGTGATACTTAATAAGGTTTGCTGTTTTCCTTCAAGAGGATAAAACAATCATCTCATGGTCTTGATGTTGCTACTTGAAAATCAATGGGGATGAGCTGAGACATAGTGTTTTGCAGGTTGGAGTCTGTTCACCCTCACGGTCGTCACGCTATCTTAATATAACGCTGAAGAACATCACCAAGGTAGTTTTTCTTATTATATCAAATTGCGCCTATTTATATACATTGAAATAGATGAAGATTATTTTTTTTGTTTTAAGCTGGAGAGTTTCATTTACAGGTTATCACAAAGGATACTCCTGTTGTACCAAGGCATAGCCATTCTGAAACGAGTGCCAAGAATCCTGTTACAGTGAATGGTAGGAAAGATGCAAATTTTCTTTCGAGTTTCTTCCTTAGTTTGATCGAGAAACTCAAACACTTAACTTGGTCTTGTATGATGATATATCTAACAGAAAATGAGGAAGATTTTCAAATGCAACCCAAAGTGTTCCCTACGGAGCAAGTAACTACTCAAGAAATCATGAACAGTCTCAGAAAAAATGCAAGAGAAAGCAGTGAAGCACTCGGTGATGTAGAAATGGAAGAAATGGATTCAGCAGAAGGAAGCAGCAACACCTGGTTAAAAGGTGCGACCAAAAACCAGTGTGAAGTTAGAATGGAGAAGACCCTCTTGGGAAAGCATGCTTCAATCAGCCAAACAGAAATCGCAGCAAACAGGACAACCTCAATTACTCAAGAGCAGCAACTGCAAGAAGATGTAGCTAGTGGAACCGGTACGGCCGATGACTTTAGACCGGTGAAAAAGATCAGTAGAAGTCGTGAACCGCTGAGTGGTGAGCTAGAGAGTGCAATAGGGAACTGTGATGATGTTACATGTGGATCTAAGGTCAACAAATCTCAGCCCATGGCGTCTTCCAGCTTAGTTCCACAGTGGACCGATGAGCAACTTGAAGAACTCTTTGATTTTGACTAAAAATGGAGGTTTCGGTTGAACAGTCCCACCTGGAAGATAGAGAGATAGAGCAATTAATTTGGAATGCTGAAACTATTGACAGAAAGTTTCAACTTTGTTTCTTGTTTTCTCTAACTCCGTTAACTCCGTGTAAATAGTAGTATCAAAAAGAACGTTTCAACACAATTGGATGAACAATTTTTTTATATTTTTTTGGTCCGAAATTGGATGAACAAGAAGCTATCAAAATTGCGAAATATTGAAACTGAAAAAGGCAAGTATTGTTAGAAAAGGATAATGATTATCCATTTTACATTAATGTAATAATTTATGTATTATGTCGGTTAAGTTACCGACTTAGTTGCACTATAAATAAGTGCATCACTTGTAAACATAAGGAGAATAGTAAGAGTGAAAGCAGGTCTTTCTCCTTCTTTTCTATACGATTCTTTACTCTCTCTCATCTCTCTCTACTTAATATAACAAATACATATGCACATATAAGAAAAGATATCTCACCTCACATACAATATACATATACATATATATTATAATTTATAACGTGCAATCATCACGCAATCCGATCTAATATCAAAAAGGTGAGATCTGATTTTTTATCAGAAAAATAAGGTTTAAATTATATTAGATCCGTTTATGTTTATATAATATGATCGGAATGATCGGCAATGTCTTCTCCGAACTGATCGTTATGGTAGACTATGTCTCCTTAGATCAGATATATGATTGGCTTTGCTTATGATCATATGGTAGTTGTCTCCTCAGATCACGATCTCCATATAATAAATGTCCCGAAGACATTTATGAAAGGTTCTAGAAAAATCGTTTATAAAAATAATGTCCAGAAGACATATATGAAAAAATTCGAGAAAAACTATATATATATATATATATATAATATATATATATCCAGAAGATATATATGACAGCGTTTTGAAGAACTGTTTAATAACTTTCATCCAGAAGATAAATATTAATTTTAATTATTGTTCTTTAATATTTGTTTATTATCGTTTACTATATGGAATGCTTGCTTTCTCTATTGCTCAAATTCTGTTTTTTATTTATTTAAATTATATTACATTTTTTATTTATATGAAAGAATCACAAATATTGTTCCAAAGACATATTTGTAAAAGTTTCCAAAGAACTTTATAAATAAAAATGTCCAGAAAACATATTAAAACATTCTAAAAGAATCACATAATTTTCATCCAGAAGATGATTCTTTTAATTGTAGTTATTTAAATTTATGCTTATTATCGTTTGATTGTTAATATGTTTAATTATTTGATTTATTTTTTAATTAAATATATGAGTTCTAGAAGAACTATTATAATTTTAAAATAATTTGAGCATAAGAAGAACTAGTTGCTCCAAAACTAAAAAGCTTTGAAAACTAAAAGCTCCAGAAGAGCTAAACAGTTCTAAAAGTTTTACAAAAGTTAAAAAACTCCAGAAGAGTTAAAAAAAACTCCGGAAATTAGAAACTGCGGAAGTTTCATGAATTAAAAACTCTAGAAGAGTTAGAAGCTCTAGAAGAGCTAGATGTTCTAAAAGAACAAAACACTCCAGCAGAGCGAAATGTTTAAGAAAAGTACATGATGAAGACATGCATAAAGATGGCAACATTTTTAAGATGATAAACTTGAATTTTACTAGTATATAATATAACCAGTTTAAGTCATCTTGGTGTAATAATGGTATTGAGAATTTATGTGAAAAAAAAAACACGAAGTTTTTCACAGATAGCATATCTTGATAAAAAAAATAAGACCATCATAAGAGATGAATCACCATTTTTGGTTAAACGATTATTAGATATAATGATTGGATTTCTTTAAAAGTCCCCCAAATTATATAATAGATCTAAAACCAAATATCAGTTTAAGATGAATGGGCAAGTAAAGCCATCATCTCAAAGAAAATATTAAGAGTCCACTAAAGGATTTGATGCATAATACAAGACTAAAAGATGGGTTATTTAGATATGTTTTGGTCCTAAATTTGGATTCAGTCTGAGATTGATGAACTTGAAGTATCATCATCTCGAGAGGGAGAATTAAAGAATCCATATCAAAGTAGTGAAACATCCTGAAGATTATGTTCACACTTAAAATGGGTTTTATGGATAATTTATAAAGCGATTCTGAAGATTGCAAGATCAACAATGGTGAAATTTCTCCATGTTTTGGTATTGAAGAGCTAATGAATGAGATTTCATTAACCATATCAACAGAAGTTCAAAGGATAATTCATATGTAAATGCCAGACATACAATGAAAAAAATCTCAATTCTAGCTCGAAATGCTCCAAGAAAATGTCATTGAATGACGATTTATCAATACAGAGTATATGGCACGTAAAAAGCGTGATATACTACTTTGGTTCCAAAAAGAAAGGAGCAAATACATATTGAAAAAAGGATGACTCTCCTGAAGAGATCTGTTGATATGGTCAATTATAAAATCATGTACATGAATGATATCATTGATAAAGAGATCTCGATTAACCATGTTATTACGAAAAAGTGGAACCAAAGACAAAACAATTGTCGACAATAAATAAGATAGCACACGATTTGATATAAATGAGGATCATAAATCTACCTATGTGGATGAGTGTAAAATATTGGCCAAAAAGTGAAAAGAGGCAATCAAGTCAATGCTAAGCTCATATGAAAAATGAGAAATTTTTGGACCAGCAGTTCAAATATCAAAAGTAATATCAAGTCTGGCAGAAAATGAGCAACTTAAATTGCATCCTTGAAGGATTAATGATATCATAATTATGTTCCTGGGAATTCTACTTGATGAATATATGTTGCATGGGGTTTAATAGTTTTAGTTAAAATTAACCAATAGATAGATCAAATAAAGTGATCATTGATCTAGTCCTAACATATGATGCTTTTTAGGAAAACTTTGTTTATTTTGTTTTGCAAGTATCCCAATTAAACATCTTATCTCGAAAGATTTCAGCAGGATCTAACATATAGAAAAACTCATATTTAAACATTTCTAAAGAAATTGCTATATAATCCTCCTTACAAAATATTTCGAACTTGAAGTTCGTAAAACTTGGAAGTGCTCCACAAATATTAATGTTCCTGAAGAACAAAATTTATCGGAGTAAAGTAAACGTATGGTTCAATTAAAAAAAAAGGGGGGAGGCTAACGAAATCTAAAATTCTCCTGAAGAGAAAAAAAATTAGAGAATAAAATGAAAGGATTCCTGAAGAATTAGCAAAAGATAATGTCTTTAGACTTATGATTATTACACCTGAAGATGTAATGTCATTCGAGACCAAATGGATCTTTATTCGAAAATAATGAGATAACAAAGTCACAAGATATAAAACTCGGTTTGTGGCATAAAATTTTTCTCAAAGACCGGAAATTGATGTTATTCGGTCATGCATGTAATCACATTCAGTAATATATTGATAAAAATCCCAGAAGGATCAACGATGTATGAAGTATTCGAATTACAATGGTTAAAATAAGAGTTTGAAATTAGAGAGCATAACCAACTCGAACTATGGCCCAGAAGTCCAATGACCTGAGAAATTATACGAGTTTGTTTGTTCACTAAGGCTCTACTTATAAAAATTCCCTAAAAGATTGTATATATCATTGGAATGCATCTCTTGAAGATGATGCTTCCAGGGGAGAAATGTGATTATATGCGTGGCTGCACTCTTTTTTGCTTGCGATAGTTTTTATCCCATCAGATTTTTTCAAAACAAGATTTTTAACGAGGCAGCAAAAAAAACGCAAAAAGGATAAAACATCTAAATATGAATACTTCCAGAAGAAGTATAATAATGCGGGTAGATGCATTTTTTTCCTTACCATAGTTTTTATCCCATTAAATTTTTCTATGATGAGGTTTTTATTAAAACATCAAAGAATACGCAAAAGATATCCATAATACCGAAAGATAATATCAAAGTCGAGGAATCATATATCCAAAAGAAATGTTTATCAATCTGAAAAACAGATTATAAATAAGATTATGTTCATCCTTTCAAGAATATATTATATAATAAATAATCAAAAGTGAGTGTTAGAAAAGAATAATGATTATCCATTTTACATTAATATAATAATTTATGTATTATGTCGGTTAAGTTACCGACTTAGTTGCGCTATAAATAAGTGCATCACTTGTAAACATAAGGAGAATAATAAGAGTGAAAGCAGGTCTTCCTCCTTCTTTTCTATACGAATCTTTACTCTCTGTCTCTCTCTCTCATCTCTCTCTACTTAATATAACAAATACATATATGCACGTATAAGAAAAGATATCTCACCTCACATACAATATACATATACATTGTCTACAACAAGTATTAATTTAAAAACATTGTCTTGACCAAAAAAAATAAAAAACATTAAACTTCGGTTTCCAAATAAGAGGAATAAAATAAGGTTTTTCGTGTAATTTTTGTTTTTTTTTGTGTTATAAAAACGCTTTGCGTCACTACAAGAAAAACGAGTATTGATAGCACATTAACATAGCATGATTTCTATAACTGCTATTAAAGAGGATATTTCGGATTTGGATATTCTATTATAGCATTTTAAACACGTTATACCGAAATTTCATTAAGCGGGAACAAAAAATTAACATTTGGAACCTAAATTCTGTGATGAGCGCCAGTACTTAGGCAAAAAGAGAAAAAAATACTAAGTATCCTAATTATGACTCTTCTTTTTATATTGTTCGGAGAAGAACAAAAACAAGTTCTTTGGAAAAAAAAAATTCTCTTTCGAGAAAGCAGCTCGTTGTCCCTCCGTCTCCGATTTCCTCCTCCACCGTCTCTGGCGTTATGGCTGAACCATCTCACCACATCCTCCTTCCTCGCCTTCTTCTCAGCCTCCTTCTCCACCTCCCGTTCCCCCCGACCCAGCTAACCTAAACCCTAACTCATCTCCGATCGAACCCACCTCTCTCAATTCGCCGCCGCCGCTTCCACCTCCATCCTCCATAAAGGGTATTGAAACAACTCACCCCATTTTTCGCCTCTCCTATTCTCAAGAGCTGATTAGGGTTAACTGTAGATTTTGGGTTAGGGTTCCTGGACGGCTATGACGAGTTTCCTCTCATGAGCTTTCTTCGATCCTGTTCAAGAGGTATGGTTCTCAACACTTTGTGGGCTTTTGACATTGGGATTCTTAAATTATTCAAACCGAAACTTATACCGAGGATTTCGAGACAGACCACCCAATATTCGCCTAAGGCAAATTCTTAAAACCTTCATTATGATGGCCAGTTGTTGTATTTCTCGCTAATAGCCTAATAATATGCATTATTTTCATTTTTCTTTGTTGATGTTGAACACAAAGCGTTGGCAGTTGATTCAAGTGCGAGATTTATTCTTAAATGATCGCCTAACAGATCTTTTTAGTAGCTTGCAGAGAATAAACTACTCAACATCAACTCCTTCAAAGTCCCTTGCGACAACATTATAGGACGTTTGGGTTTAATTAGGGCAGGATTCATTAGTTAGAAGCTTTTAATCTCTGGATTCAAAGTAGTGATACATAGATTGTTTAAAGCTATTTGATTTCAGTGTATAAGCGAGCAAAAGCTTAGAGATTTAGTGTTTATACACATATATGAGGGTTTGATAGAAAAACTTTTTTGATATTGGTTTGGCTTTGTAGGGACTATTTGAAGATCTCAAAGCTGACAGGACAGAAGACGACCAGGTTAGGCTGTTCCGGCCTGACGAAAACGCTCTTAGTATGCAAACATGTGCTGATAGGCTTTGTATGACACCACCTTCTGTGGAGCAATTCATCGAAGCAGTTAAGCAAACTGTACGTGCCATCAAGAAATGGGTATGGACTATGGACCAATGTGTATCTCTATTCCAATCGATATGATTCTTGATCATAGTTTGCTCTCATCTCTAGAAGCTCCTCACGGGTTTTATGGCTTTAATTTTTTTTTGTGTTTTAGGTTCCTCCGGGTAAAGGAGTTTTGTATACAAGGCCTCGGCTAATAGGGAGTGGCGCTATCCTTGGAGCAGCTCCAGCACCTGAGTACACGTTCCTCATTTACGCATCTCCCGTAGGAGATTACCATAAGGTGAGTTAGTGTTCTGCTGTTTTATATATTTGGTGAAATAAACTCTGCCGAAAGACTCTCTAAAGCTGAAATGGTAACGCCAGTGTTTCTTTGTTGTAGGTAAGCACAGGCCTGAACTTTAAAGTTGATCATAAGTATCGCCGAGCCCATTCACTTGTTTTCAGAAGCGTGGATGCTTATTACTTTTGTTTCCATGAGATGCAGGTCACTTTAACACTTTTGTTGGAGATCGGTCTGCTTATGTGTTCAGTTAGATTCTGATTTTGCTTGTGTATTGGATTAGGTGATCTGGTGAAGATGCTTTTGAGACTGCAAAGAGTTGACGTTTCTTCTTCTCCTTAATCTCATTAGCTTTTGGTTTTAGTTCTTATTCCTTCTCTCTGTTCTTGAGAGTTTATTAATTTTCTGAATTTTTTTTTTTTGCAGAAAAGAAGAATGATTGCAATATTTTGACCACGTTTAAGCTAAACGAGAGACTTGAATCAGTTTCAGTTACATCTCATCATTACAGGTTTGATTTCTTGGTCCTTTACATGAATAATACTTTGTTTAACACTCTTAGGACGATTATTATTTGCACAGTTCATCAAAACAGGTTTTGGTTACAATAAACTTTTCTCTAGAACAATTGGAACGTGTTTTGGATACAAGATCAAATCTGGTGGAGTTTTATATTGGACAAAAACAGAAGAGGGCAACAACTGCTGCAAAAACCGGTTGCAAGATGATCAGATCTTTTTGAGGTAATTTGTTCATTTGGATTTTGGTGCAATTCTGAAATTATACCTTTTGCTTGATGACTTTGGAGAATTACGTAAGCACAGATTCCCTATACATCAATATATGGTTTTGGTTTGTTGCAGTTACTGTGTGTGTTTGTTGCTTGAAACTGCAACTTATGGCATTGATTCTCTCCCAGGCTAGGCAAGCTCTTCTCACTCAAAGAATTGCTTCAGCACTTCAAGCAGCCATGATGTTAAGACCACGTTTTGTAAGACATTTGGTATGATGTTTAAGACTTGATGTTTTGTAAGACTTGTTTTTAATATGATGTTTGTCCTTGTGATGTTTTGTGTAAGACATGTTTGGATGTTTAATAAAAATAAGAGTGTTTTAAATGCAAACGCTGGTTTCTTTATAGTTTTGGAAAACAGGTTTCTAAAAATAATTTTGCAAAACTACAGGTCGTAATAAAAAAAAAATACTAGAACACGTTATACAATAGCCCGAGAAAAGTATTATAAAACAATATACTATAGCCTAGAAAAAGAGCTATAACACGTTATACCGTAGCCAAAAAAAAGAACTACAAGAGATTAGTCTATAGCAACAAAACCGAGCTACAAAAGTCCATATTATAGCATGCAAATAGTGCTACTAGACGACATAGAACAGCGTCTAAAATGAGCTACTATATCGTCAATAACAACACAATTTCAACGCTATAATAAATGTACATATTATAGCACAATCCTAAAACGCTATTGTATAGGGGTCACCCTATTATAGTTCCGGGGATCACAGCGTTCATCGAAACGCTATTAAATCGATATGATAGCGCTAATCGTGAGCTAAAAATGTACATCTTTCTTGTAGTGCGTTCTCTTTTTCTGTGTGTCTTAAACCTCATCGACAAGCAAAGCAAGGGCTTTTTTTGTTTAGTCTAAAAATAACTCTCGCCTTGGATTGAAAGGATCATCTTTGATTTCTTGTTCGTTTTAAGATTTGAACGGCTCTTTCGTTTACTTTCAAAACATTCAAAAGAGAAACTTGTGACTCTAATCGAGTTGTTTTCAGTGTGTAGAGTTTAGGTACTCTTAAAAGCTCCCTGATCGATTGGTTATATCTTAAAAGCTCCCTGATTGATTGGGTACTCTTAAAAGCTCCCCGACATCGATTCTGTCCAAGAGGTGGAGGAATCTGTTGGGTCTTGTAGACACCCTTTGCTTTGATGAGTCAGTGGTTGTATATCCCAAACGAAGAAGAAGCAAGAAGTGGTTCAGATCGCTTCTTAGATTTCGTAGACAAGGTCCCATGATGAAGAAACTGTCTTAGTCTCATATTCCTAGACCTGGCCGGTGCCAATGAATACTCTCGTGCTACCGTTGGATTTGGACTGCGATGGATCAGCGGCTTACTGGAGCTACACATGCACGCCAAGCCACGCTATGGTGTTGAAATAGTGAGAGAGTTGTTCACGAGCAACACACTGGTGAAGCTCACACTGTCCGATGTCTATTGTCCTGAATTAGACCGTGTGTTTTTACCAGTTCTCAAATCAGTCTCTATTTTGTCAACTTATCTCCTTGATTATCAAAACTATTGTCGGCTCGTCGATGGCTGCCCTGTCCGGGAAGAATTGTTCATAACTGAAGATTATCATTCGTACTCGCCAATTTGCGGTGCGGTTGTGGATTGTGCATCCGTCAAGCGAGTTGTGGTTTTTGTCAATCTTCTGGATTCTCAAGAAAATCATGACTACATGCTTTTCAATGCACCAAGTCTTGTCTACCTTGACTATTCTAGTTATATATGTCTTCCAACAGTATGATATTGTTGATTTGGATTTGCTTGTGGAAGCCAGGCTGAGTCTCAGGTTTTGGGAGTCGACTAACGGTTATGGTTATTCTGATGATGATGTTGATGATGATGATGATATTGATGATGATGATTGCTAATTATTATGCTGTTGATAAACCAAAGGCGGTCATATTTTGCAATGTTACATATCTAGTTGCTGGTCTGCTTCTATTGACTCTTTTTCCTTTTTGGATTGTGGAGCTAGCAACTTATATATGGTTTTTTGGTTGTGATGATCATATATAAATCAGGCGTTTCATTTCTGTTGTAAATCCATGCCGGTGTTCAACAACCTCCTTAATTTATCTATCGAGAGCCACAACGAAAAAGGTTGGCAAGTAGTGCCACTTTTGCTCAAGAGTTGTCCCAATCTGCACACTTTGGTCATCAAGGTAATATTATTATCAGTTTCCTTTCACCAAGAGATTCTTTAATTTCTGTTGTTAGTGTTGCCCATTATACATGTCAAAATGGTCTTCTGTTTCAGGGTCTTGTCCACAGAGTAACAAGTAGATGTGGAGATGCATGCGCTTGCATCCCTAAGAAGCAAAGAAAAATTGTGAATGAGGAAGAGGAGTTATGTTGTTTATGGACATGTCAAGTGAAGATGCTAAAGATTTCAGAGTATGGAGATTCTTTTCAAGAGCTGGAAACAGATGAAACATTTTTTGGGCAAATACTTGTGAAAGATACATTTTTTAACAAGTGAATTCATAAAAAGATTTTAAAAAAAAATCAGCAGTTAATAAGATAAACAAGTTAACCAAAATATCATGGAATCAGAATATGCAAATGCCATCAGAGAGGAGGAGAAAAAAAAGCTTACTAAATAAAGAAAAACTTTAATATTCAATTTGAAACTCTTGCGTCGAAACAAATGACAAAAATCCAACACAGGAGTTTCACAGTAAAAAAAAACACACACGGAGTATGTGACAACACATGAATTTCCGATCAAAATATTCAAAACACAACAACTCTCGTCGAATACGAAACAACCAAAATGCAACCACTAACCGCAAACCTCAGCGATTCCCTTTTTGACCAATCGAAGATTCTCAAGTCACCAGTCAAAGACTTATCTATACAAACAGAAGCGTCTCCTCAGTCCTCATACAACATTTTGGCATATATGACGAAGCAGAAATATAATGCAATGCAGGGATTAACCTTTTAGACTTTATTGGATGATTAAAAGCATCAGGAACCAGATAGTAAACCGGAACCAGGGGTTCACTTCGGAAGTGATTTGGGGTCCAGAGGAATGGTGCTGAAGGTTAATGTCAATGCTAATCCCCCTTCACCGGTAATTAGGGTTTTGCCTGTAAATTTTTCTTTGATTTTGGGAGTTTTTTTTTCAGTTTTGTGTGGAATTGTTTAGGGTTTGTAGAATTGTTTAAGGTTTGCGGAATTGTTCAGGATTTACGGAAATAGTGTTTGCACTCAGGGGTTCTCGATTTTGGTTCCTTCGCACAACAATGGTGGCAGAAAAAGATTCAGTTTTGGGCAAAAGTTTAAGGTTTTTCTTTTTAGGTTTGAGCGAAATTGTGTAGAGTTTTGCGCTTTTAGGCTCCATTCATATTTTAGGGTTTCGGTCCAAAGTCTTTACTTTTTTTTTTCATGTTTTTGTACAGTGGACAGCGGAAGTAGTTGCGAGTCTTGATCAACAGGATCAAACTCCTCCTGCTTCGCCGGTAAGTAGGATCCATTTAAGGGCATATCTTTTAAATTTTTGGGAATCAATTTAGAACATACCTTTGATATCTTTTGACTTTTTGGGAATTGGTTTAGAGTATGGCTTTCTTATAAGTGACAGATCAAGCAGCCACGACACTCTTTGATTATGCGTATGCACGGCACTATCGGTGATCAGCAAGAGATTACCTGCAAACTTGTGCTCACATAGGATGTACTCTTCAAACTGATGGAGAAGGTTCTGGATATTGCGGTGAAGGTCACAAGACTTCTGCTTTAATTTCCACAGAATTTGCTTTCGAGTACAAAAAAAAATCAATTTTGAAAACTTTGTAAAACAACTCAATACCGTAAACCCTTTGTAAGAAAAAAAAACAGTGAAGATAAAATTTATTATTGAAAATATGATCTTTTGTATATTTTTACTAGCAAATCATTCATATTCACATACTCGAATTTTTTAACAATGATTTATTAAAAAAAATTCCACACATATTGCAAAAAATACTTTACTAAAAGGGGTGTATTGAACTAAATATTTGAAGTGATTTGAATTTTACTAAGATTTTAGATGATTGAATTATTTTAAAGAAGTTGTAATGATATGATTTGAAATTCTCTGCAATTCCACATATGAGACATTTACAAATCTTATATCCAATAACACTGGATTATAAATATTGTTTTTAAATAAATGTTTGAATAACATAGGATTTGTTATTTTGTTTTAAATCACTTCAAATGTTCAGTTCATACACCCTCCTAATATTACTACTATAATTAAAAAGTACAATTTTTGTACATTTAAACAAAAACAATCTGCTTCATTATCTGCTTTATCATCGTCCACTAACTCTTGATCACTTGCTCTATGAGTAGGGAAGTTAAAGGTCCCAAACTTGAACCCGATCAAAGTTAAGAACATAACCAAGACACATCAAGCTTTATAAACCCAATTAAAGCCAAAAACAAGACAAGAATGCAAGACTTTTCTTTTGGGTAGTTATGACCACCTCTTTGTTCGACACAAAAGTGGTATTCAACAAAGACATCTCCGAGAAAGCATTTTCAAATTTAGAGCTTGTCATCATGTTATATTATTTTTAGTTATAATTTACCTATTACTTAATTATATATTTTTAAACGTTCCTTACATGCGCTGGGTAATTCGTCACAAAGTCATAAAACTTGTACCGTCAGTTGCTTTGATAATAAGAGTATTACTTACATCAGGTCATTAACTCTACAAAACAATTTGCCATAACTACAAAATTTTACGAGGAATGACGATCTTAAACCATACATTAATTTATTTATTTTTTTTTGGAAAAAATAAGGCTCTAGTTTCTAATAAGTTTGGGTTCATCTTTTGATGAGCCGTCAAAATGCATTAGAGATCCCGAGTGCTTTGTTAACCAATCAAACTCAGAGCTTGGTCAGAGGAGACCATCCATCGCTTTCGATCTTATTATTTACTTCATCAAACGTAGCAATAGAACATCCTTAAACAATAAATTAAAGAGATTTTGAATTTCAGTAGTGATATTGGAACGCAAAAAGAAAATCCACCAGACTATAGTCAATGAAACGAGATCCTAGAATAATAGAGAAGACAGACGAGTTGAATTTCAATCTTTTTTCAGTGTTGAATGTAGAATTTTCCTTTGGTTTTAATAGATTTCGCTTTGATGATTAGTTTTATAGAAAGCTCTAATTTGATTCTTGATTGATTGTTCCATTTGGACAGAGATTGTGGGCACATCTAGCCGTTGAACTTAGTGTCGTTGCCTCCAACGTCTCCAGTTACTTTTAGAACAAGCTAGGATCCTTTCGTTGTTCAAGTTGCAATGCATGACTAAGAAAACCCCAAACAATTCCTTCAAGAAAGAGAATATATAGTAAAGGCTTAAAACTTTACTTACTATAATTAACTCTACTTATTAACTAATAGTAGGTAGTAACCCGCAACCTGTGTGGAATGAGATTTATCTTATTTTTTATTGATTTGTTTCCAGAAATTATCATATTTAAAAATTTAATTAGATTTATTATAAATTATATAATTAGTTGTGAGAAATAGATAAATAAAACTTAACCATAAAATTTAAATAATAATATCAATTGATAAATAGAAGCATATAAGGATGCCCTAATCATGCATTATTAAAACAAAGCAAAAAAAATAACTTGGTTGAATATAACTAAAGGTATTCATTTTTAGAGACAATTGTTCTTAATTTTGATGGCCTCATTTGAATGGGTCTTTCCAGTAAATATATTTTTCTTTATTCTTTTGTTTTGTGGAATTCAATAAATTAGATGGACCTTTTGACTCTGATGTGTGTAAAGTATATGTTTTTGAGATTTGTTTAATACATATAGATTACACTAACAAACTACATACATATATGTTATAAATAAGATAAATATATTTGTAATGTCATTATACTGAATATTAGTGTAAGAAAACACTTTATGCATATCTTAAAATAGAAGATAAGTCTTCGAGGGTTAATATATGTGAATAATATATATATATATATATATATAAACATAGTATCATATATGTGAATTATGTATATATATATAAAATAGTATTATAGGTATATATATATGTGAATTATATATTATATGTTACCTAAAATATAAGAAGACAATTAGTATATATATATATGTGTGAATTATGTATATATATATATATATATATATATATATATATAAACATAGTATTATATGTAAATATCTTAAAATAGAAGATAAGATTATGTAAATAGTTTTAGTGGTTAAAAATGGTACAACTATTATTAGTCTAGTAATTTGAGACCACTTGTAATAAAACTTTGAGAAACTCTTTGAATGTTACACTTCAACATGGCATACCTGTAAATAACATGGCATACCTGTAAATAACACATGAGACAAATATTTTTTTTAAATTGTTCTTTGTAAATTAATAATAGAAGATGTTGTGTTTGTTCGGATAATCGTCGGATGCTTGTTCGGATAATCTTCAGATGTTTCCATACTAAACAAACCCACCAAACCAAACATAGTTGGACTTAATCGAGTTGGATTAATATAAACTGATTTAGATTAACTTAAATACTGTAGAATCTTAATTAAAATTAAACCTCGCTTGATTAAATTTTAAACCTCACTTGTTACATCCTAATCATATTCTTAAACCATAAAGTTAATAATACTGTACTTAGCAAATGAAATCCAAAACCGAATATATTTTTTAAACCGGAAACTAGATCCATTCAAAATAAACCGATCTAAACCGAATTTATTGGTCATCCGGTTCAATTAAACTTTTGACTTCTACCGAACCCAACCGGATTAATTCAACAAAACTAAAATTAGATTTTAAAATTTAAGAAAAACCAAAGCGGGTCAACATTATTAAACCTAGGCGACTCTCATGGTTTAGGATTCTCTTAGGATTAAAATTTCTCTTTCCTCGTCTCCTCTTGCGTCGTAAGTTTGCCTTTTGTCTACTTCCAAAAACCCTCGCGTTCAATTTGAAGGATCATCTATGATTCTGATTAAAGTTTTTGTGGGCCGGTTATTGTTTTTCCATTGATGAACTTGAAAAACATTCAATAGCTTCTCTATTGTTTAGTTGCAAAACAGGAGGAACTTGTGACCCTAATCGAGTTGTTTTAGTGTATATAGTTAGGTACAATTATTTGTTGGCTATGGATTCGATAAGCGAATTGCCGGATGAGATTCTTGGAAAGATACTGTCTTCACTTCCGACAAAGGTGGCTGCTTCGACATCGATTCTGTCCAAGAGGTGGAGGAATCTGCTGAGTCTTGTAGACACCCTTTGTTTCGATGACTCGATGGTTGTTTCGTATCCCAAGGAAGAAGAAGCAACAAGCCGCTTCTTAGAATTCGTAGACAAAATATGTGCTCTGCTAAGCAATTCTCCCACCATCAAGAAACTCTCTCTTTGTCATGTACCGGTTAGACCTGGCCCTTACGATGTCTCCTATTTTGTGTATTCTTGTCTCAAATGTTGGGTTCAAACTGCATTGGAATGCGGTTTGTTGGAGCTACACTTGCACGCCATCCCCATTACTAGTGTTTATATGGAAACAAAGTTGTTAACGAGCAACACACTGGTCAAGCTCACACTATGCCATAGATTTATTCTTGCAGCCGAGGATGTGTTTTTCCCAGCGCTCAAATCACTCTCTCTCTTATCAGTTGATTTTGGTTATGACAAGTATTGCCAGCTCCTCGATGGCTGCCCTGTCCTGGAAGAACTATTCGTAACTGATGATGATTCGTACCAGCATTGGCCTTGTTGCGGTGCGTACGTGGAAAGTGCATCCATCAAGCGGCTTGTGGCCTTTGTCCATCTTCCGGATGCTCGAGAGCATTACGACTGCATGCTTTTCGATGCACCTAGTCTTGTGTACCTTGACTATTCCACTCACGTCTTTGGAAATCATGAGTTTCGCGGTTTGGATTTGCTTGTCGAAGCCAGGCTGAACCTCAAGTTATGGGTATCAACTAACGATTACGATTATTCTGATGATGATTGTGATGATGCTGATATTGATATTGATGTTGATGATGTTGTTGATGACGATGATTATGATTATCATTATGATGATGACGAGGATGATGATTATTTCGTTAAACCAAAGCCGGATATATTTGGCGATGTTACAGGTCTAGTTGAGGGCATAAGCAACATTACCACCCTTCACCTCTCTCCTGATTCCCTTGAGGTCAGTTTTTTCTTCATCTTCTTCTTCTATAGATCTTTTTCTTTTTTGGTCACTTATGTTTTATGGATTTTTGGTTGTGATGATCATATATAAATCAGGCGTTTCATTTCTGTTGTAAATCCATGCCGGTGTTCAACAACCTCCTTAATTTATCTATCGAGAGCCACAAGGAAAAAGGTTGGCAAGTAATGCCACTTTTGCTCAAGAGTTGTCCCAATCTACACACTTTGGTCATCAAGGTCAATATTATTATCAATTTCCTTTCACTAAGAGATTCTTTTATGTTGTTGTTAGTGTTGCCCATTATATATGTCAAATTGGTCTCCCATTTCAGGGTCTTGTCCACAGAGTAACAAATAGATGTGGAGATGCATGCGCTTGCATCCCTAAGAAGCAAAGGAAATTTGTGAATGAGGAAGAGGAGTTATGTTGTTTATGGACATGTCAAGTGAAGATGCTAAAGATTTCAGAGTATGGAGGTTCTTTTCAAGAGCTGAAACAGATGAGACATTTCTTGGGCAAGTTGGAATGTCTTGAAACCGTGAAAGTTGGTGTTGAAGCAGATAAGAGCAGTATGTTCTTGCGAGCTAATCTGCTAGCTCTTCCCAGGCTTTCATCAGAGTGCAAGATCCAGTTCATCTGACAATTTCTTTCTTTTTCCTTTTCCTTTTGATGTGGTAATGTGAAAGTAACTTAGTTAACGATATAATTATATCATTAAAGTTGGTCACAATCTGTTTTTAAAGATACCTAATATGTATGCGTTGTTCTTCTTCCTGTGATGCCGAAAGCTAGTGAAGTGACACTCCTCTCTTGCCACAAAATAGAAGCAGCAGCGATATATTAGTCTTTCTTAATGTTAGAGGTTTCTTATCATTTTGATTCAGAAAACTTGCTGCTCAAGGAAATATACCTTTTCTCATTGTTTTCAGAGTTGTAAAACATCTTTACACTTTTCTTTTCAGCAGATCCATCACACTGAGCTTTAAAGCACACTAAGAGTATCCTTGCAGGAACTTCTCCTCATTATAATTTGTTGTAGATGGATCCCAATCCCAATTAACCGTTAATAACCAGGAGTAGATGTAGAAATAATAACCACTAAAGTATTACGAGCCTTTTCTTAACTTCTTTAGTGGTTATTATTTCTACAAACAAAATTAATTCATTTTTTCACTTCTTTAAAATCAATTTAGGTATATGATGAGAGGGGAAACTGTATTATGTCGGAGATGATGAATATGATGTGCTTCTATTTTTTTCTCCGTTCCTTTTTTGTTTCCTGTTACTAAATGTCTAAATCCATGGTAACAATTGTTTTTGGTTTGCTTAATTTTGTTTTGTTTTTAGGGTTAATTCCATGTCACTTGATTTACCAATGAGCTAGTCGTGATAAAAAATTACATCTTAAAATAAATATCCATAGATTTCCGAGATTTATACATATCTGGTTTATGGTTGGATTTATTTTACATATGGAGGACTATGGTTAGTGGTGTAAATGACAGAAAAAAATTAGAGGCATGTCCGTATTTCAGGTGTGAGACTGTAAGCTTTTAACTAAAAGGGTAATAAAAGAAGGCCTTATATAAACAGGTGGTCAAAGTGCAAATAATCAAAACTCGCAAGCTTTCTCTTTTATCCACTCATTCACCGGCCAAAACCCCTCCTAAAACCTCTCACTCTCTGGTGAGATCTTACCGGAGAGAAGAAAATGTCGTCTTCCAGAATCTTCCTTGTCGGAAATTCCATATTCCGACCTCAAAAACCCTCGCTTCCAATCTCTTTCAATCGTTTCCCCTCTGTTTCTCTTCGCTTCCGATGCTTCTCCAGTGAAGCCGCCACCGCCGCAACATCCACCGTGAATTCAGATTTTCCGTCTCCGTCTCCGTCTCCACATCCATGGCCAGAGTGGATAAGCTTCGTAGATCGCTTGAAGACGAAGGGATATTTCACCAAAAACATCGAAGATGATACGGTTTACCAAGAAATGAACGTAGTCAAGGATGCTTGTCTCAGCTTCGCTCGCGATCGATACGACATCCTCAGGTATAAATTCCTGAAATTTAATTTCTCATCTTCAATTTTTCATATTACTTATGTTACTCCTCTTCTTATGCAGATCCTTATCATCGGGAGATATACAAGCTCTCGTGGAGCGTGGATGCCCTAATCTCTTTCGAAAAACTGTTAATTCCTCCAAAAGGATTCGAGCTCATGTTCGATTAGACGAAGGAGATGTATGTACACTTTATGTTGCATCAGCTTAAGGATTGTTGAAAAACCTTGAAACAGGGAGATCTTAACCATAAGAAATGTTTTCTTCTTTTGTTTTTAGGTTTGTGGTTCTTGTGAGCTTCGTGGCTCGTGTGATAGAGCTTATGTGATACTTAAGGAAACAGAAGCTGATGCTCGAACAGTTGATGTCATGCGTTTACTCTTGTTTAATGCGCTTGATTCGGTTGTTATCTCTCGAGGAAAGATTCCACCAGGTAGGGAACTTGTTCATGAGTCTGCAAGAAGACTTCTTTTAGAGTTGGTTGAGTTCAGTGAGAAGCCTCTAAACCTTGTCTTGCCAAAACCTGCTGCCAAGGAATCTTTGCCTCCGAAGGAGAGAGTTTTTAAATCTAGGAGGAACGATGAGCCTTCTCAACGTGTTTGGTCTCATTACAATGCAGATTGGGCTTGTCCTAAGTAAGTGATTTTGCGAATGATTTTAGCTTTTTTTCATGCCTCTAGAGAAACTGGACAAACCCTTTCATATCTCTTGAATCAAATATTAGTTTCCTATCTGTGGTTGCAAAGATTTACTGAACCTTGAAGATCTATCCACTAATGTTGTCAGCTTCTTTGGATGAAGAGGTTTAAAACTTATTACTTTGAGAAATTGGTGTTTTTTTCTGTAGATTTCTTACTTAGACTTTGTGTTTTTCTGCCTCTGTGTTCCTCTACAGATGCGACTTTTTAAACTTTGCCCGAAATGAAAGATGCCGAGAGTGCAATGAAGTCGCTGACAGACGATCTGTTGCTGCTGTTGTCAAGGAAGGAGACTGGTTATGTCCTGAGTAAGTGTATATCTGAAAATCACCCGAATCAAAAGTATTAGACTTTTATGCTATACCTTCATTTGTTATTCCTTGCTGATTCCATAGGTGCAATTTCTCAAACTTCTCAAGAAACCAGAGCTGTCTGAAATGCAAAGCAAAGGGACCAAAGAGAACTTCAATGGAGAATGTTGAAATGAAAAAAGGAGACTGGAACTGCTCTGGGTTAGTTTCCCTTACCTGCCTCTGGATTCTAGATTATCTACTTTGCGTCTATCTCTTTGTGTTTATTATCTGTCTTCTAAAGAGTGGAAGGAATCTTATCTTCTAAAGTGCTTTTGTGTTTGCTAGATTGCTCTTGTATTGATCATACCACTTTTTGTATATTTTCCAGGTGTGGATTCATGAACTTTTCTAGCAACAAACAGTGTAAACAGTGTCGGGAACGACGTCCCAAGAGGCAACTGGAGCCTGGAGAATGGGAATGTCCCTCGTGCGTCTCTCTTTCCCGATCTCTAGTTTACTAACTTGTTATTTTCATATCATTAACCAAACTCTTCTTCCTTTGTCTTTATGTGTGATCTTCTGCAGATGCGACTTCTTGAACTATAGAAGAAACACTGTTTGCAAGAAATGCGAGTGCAAACGACCTAGTGAATCCAATAACCATCAAGAAGACCATACATGGAAGCGTCCCGTCTTACTGTAGACTTTTGCTTTTGGCACTGTAAACTTTTGCTTTTAGACTTGACAGATTCACAGCTTCCTTTCAACTTGTTCTTTCTACTTCTTCGTTGGGATCCCTAATCTCTAAACAGAAAAATACTTTAAAGCAGAAAACTGGAAATCTAGTCGATAGTCCCATTTCATCGTCAGAGCTGTTTTTTTTAATAAATTTATGTGCAAACTATGTCATCTCTTATACGAAACAAGCCAAGATTATACAAAGCTTCAATACCAAAAAAAACCTGCAAGTTCTACGTTAGGTAAAAGACCTTAGCTACTTTACAAGGGGATTTCCATGAGAGAGACATAAGCTATGCACATAACTATTGAGATGATGGTCTTCATCAGTTAGTCTCCAGTTGAAATTTCACCTTCGCCTTGCTTCTTCCCTCTTCTTTTTCTACTGAACCATGTTTCTTGCGACACGATCTTGGTGATGGAACAGAGTTTTGAGGCTTCTGAGCCACAGGAACTTTGTTTACTTCGTTGTCCTTCTGAGTCACAGGAACTTTGTTTACTTCATTGACTTTCTCGAAGGCGTCGAGCCGATACATTACCTTAGACCGTCCTAGCTTAAACTTTTTGCTCCTTGCAAATTGATAAGCCGTCACTGCGTCTATGCTTTGCAGAAATACTACTTTCGCAGAGCTTTCCCCTGGGTTTACATCAGTTCTTGAAGCATCTATTTTCCCAAACACGCTGAATCTCTTCAACAGTTCTGATTTGGATGGGAGATTCCCATGTTTACTCACGAACTTCATTCGCAAACATTTTGGATCAGCAAGACGCATATCTTTCATCGGGTGTAGATTCAGGGGTTTAACAGTAGAAATAGATTGTTGGCTTGCTTTCTTCTTTCTTTTGGAGTTACCTGCTCTGTCTCGGCTCGCTTTCCTTTTGACCCCAATGGATTTGAAATTATCAACTGCTCTCTTCTGGTTTTCAACAGTTGTTGCGTCTTCCAAATCTTGTAATTTTGGTGCGGGTGCAACGCCTACATCATCAGAACCAGAATCTTTGTTTGAGGAGCCAGTAATATGTAGCGAAACCTGTCCAACCTCCACAATATGGGAGTCCAATGCATCGTCAGAGACGTTTCCACGTGTTCCATTGAGATTATTCCTATCTGACGATTCCTCATCCAAGGTATTGGCACTGATCATAGTGCTATCAAGCTTGCTTCTTGGGTTAGCATATGTTTCTTTCACTGAACAATCTAGATTCTTGCAGGCTTTCAGAACAACAAAAGAAACAGGCTTTGCTAGAAAAGCCTTGTCGTTACTCGCATCAAGCAAGGGTAACAATTGTTTTCCGGATGTCACAGTTCCATCATCCGAACCAATGATGTCATCATTACTTTCAATCATAACGTCAGGATGTGCTTCTTCTGATAGAGCAGCTCTTGCGACAGCAACGGAAATGGTGTCTTCCACTATTATATCTTCAATACGAGGTTCTGAATTCAGTAAGCAGATACTCTGCTCAACTTGACAGTGTTCTCTGTTCTCTGACGGGTGATCATCATCCTCATGATCAGCTGTTGGAGCCATGGTTACACAAGCTTTCATAGTGCTAGAATCAGAGATGGTTAGAGGGTTCCCCGTACTCCATGTGCAAATCCGAACTACTTTAGCAACAGGCTGCTCGGAAGAAGGAGAAGAACAACAAGGTATATCCTTCGGCAATTGATCTCTTATACTCAAATCTCTATTCGTTTCCATGTCTGCAGGAAACATAAAACCCTGATTGATGCAGTCCATCTTGTTGGAGGGATCACGACACCAATTTGGTTCTTCTGTGTTATCTATTAGCTTTGCACCTGTACACATATTGACAGAACTATATGAGGATACAAAACATCTCCGTATCAAATACTTCGCCATGGTCTAGTGTGAGCAAGGCAAATAGATCAACACTCAAATTTGGCTTCTTTAAATTCCTCTTAAAATAATCGAAGGAGACAGTATCAATAATCTGCACTGAGCAGTTCTAAAGCATATGAAAAAAATACCAAATGGGTCTTCTCTCCTAATTAAACCAAGCATAGCACAAGAACAAGAAAAGTAGAAAACCCAGAAAATAATAAGAATTTCACACTTACTTTCTCTAATTTCTTCATATACAGATTCGGAGCGCTTAAAATCAACAGTGTATCGCCGAAAACTAAGGATTTGAGCGGTCGAATTGTTGGTCTCAGCTAATCTCCGGAGAGGAACCCGTAGCGAAATGGCCATATCCCGAACAAAACGGAGAGCCGAATCCGAAGAGAGAGGGAAACAAGGGAGAGAATTTTCTCCGTCGAAGTCCGGCGAATCAATCGGTGGCTGGCAAGAACACCATAGCCCAAACGAGATATTCCAAAACTGGGCTCGCAGAGCTCGGTTCACAAAGTGGCGGAACCTCCATGAATCTGCGACCAGAGTTCCGAAATGGCGCTCGAAGCCTCGGATACAGGGTTTTGGAACGTATCTCGGTTTCATTAGGTCGAAGAAGGCAACCAGAATTCCAAACGGTTCCGATGGATCCAGAATCCGACCCGGAATCCATGTATCTGAAGAGTTTAGGCTCACCCACACTAGCTCCCCTTTCTTCATCACCATCTCTGAAATTAGGGTTTAAGCTTTCTCTCTGAAAATCATCTGTGTGACAGGACAGAAAACGAGTACTACTCTGTTTAACGTCTGCTCCTGTGATTTTTGCATTTTTAATTGAAACTACACTTCTTGCTGTTTCAACTTAATCGCTTGTCGTTTTATCAACATTTTGTATTCACGACGTGGAGAGACACACCATGCTGTTTGTTTTCTGACAGAAAGAACTTCTTGCCGTCTCACTTATTCCGCTGTAGGGATTTGGTTGAGAGGAGAGTAGTTTATTAGCTATTCTCGTATCATTGACATGAGCAACAACAACATCAACAGAGACAAAAAGGAAGAACCAACAACAGTTAGACCCCGTTTGTGTCGTTTATCGATTAATTTTTGCATTTGAATGCAACAACAATGAGTTTGTAAGAAAATATATAAGCAATTTGAATCAAAATCAAAATATGCGACTATTTGCATTGTAGTATAGATGTTTATTTAAAGGAGATAATTTAGGAAGCACTATATGATATGCATATTGTGGACCAATTCTCGTGGGACAATTCTTCCTTTGGATTTCATGGATTTCACTTCATAGGTCACCTTTGATGGTCTATAATATCATATCATATATATTAAAATCGGGTTCAGAATAAGCAATGAAGGCCTCTCATTGAGTTTCAGCGTGGTTAATTACCACTTGCCCCTTAATGAGAATAATTAATTTTAAATATATTAACCAAATTTTTTTAAACAAACTCGAACAAATCAATATCGTAAGTCCATACAAATATTCACGGCCCATATTTTACGTGACCTAAACGAAATACTACCGACCTAAACCCTAATCTTAAACACCTATATAAATAAGTCTCATACGTTCATTCTTTCGTATCGTTTTAGAAAAACCCTAGTTAAACTTTCTCATATGCAATATTTTTTTTGATTTGTTTGTGTTCTGCGGCGTTTTGATTTGCGTTTATATATTGCTTGCTTTTTTTCTTTGGATTAATTTTGATGTTGTTGTTGCTTTCTATTGCAGGCAGATCTTTTGAGGACGATACTGAATCTAAGAGCGCACGCTGATCTTTTGAGAAGGATATTGAAGTGCTATTTGATTCTTCCTCTTCGATTATCTCGTGTAAGTTCTGTTAGCCGCATGTTTTATATTATTTCGTTTTGGTTTTTGATTTCAAATTTTTTTATGTTTGCTTTTCGTTTTTCTTTTGGTTTTGTTGGTTTCATATTGTAGGTTCATCCGCTTGAGAGGATATTGAAATTGTGTACCCAATCACACATTCATCCTTTTCATTCATCGTATCGGTTTCGTGTAAGTGTATTTATACGATCTTTTTATGTTGTTTCGTATAACCCTTATTGGTTTACAGACGCTAGCTTAAAACTAACACTATGTTGCTTTTTGTCCGATCACTATTGTTTTTTGGTATTTTAGGACGACCTGCTTATACACGTTCAGAACTCCTATACGTATACTTACTTATCTCTTAACCTAATCGTTTCTATTATGATATTTTTGGCTATAATTTAATGTATTTATCTTTATATGTACTTCTTTTAGTGTTTCTTGTATTTCTTTGTTGGTTGATTCTTATATTAAAATTTTTGTATGTATTTTTTTAAATTTGCCATATTGTACTTGCTGATCTCTTGACTCTGTGCTTTTCAGGATACTCTTAGTCAGTGTTTCATCGTATATAATTTTCTTGGAATATGTCTTCGACTGGTATTTGTTATTTATCAGCACCTATCTTAAGCTTTCATATTTTTATTGGTTAAAACGTTTAATCGTTTATATTTGATATGTATATTATTAACATTGATTAGGGGTTCCATTCCTACCTGTGCACCTCTCTCCACCATCGCAATCATTCTCAGATGATGAGGAAACGTCTGGTTTGGGAAAGAAGAGTAAACTGGAAGCTTGGATGAAATGTAATCGTCTTCATCCTGAAGCAAGGGAATTGACGTATCCTCAATTCCCTTTGGAATGGGTTTGGGATCGTAAACAATTAAAGTAGAGGCGCCGTTTATCTCAAACTTCTCAAGTCTTTCTCTTGCAGTGTTGTCCATTGTCATCTGGTGAACTTTATTACTTAAGACTTTTGTTGAAGGTGAGAAGAGGAGCGTTTTGTTTTTCTGATCTTAGGACCGTCAACGGTGTTCAATATTCAACATTCAAAGATGCTTGCTACGTTATAGGATTGGTATCCGAAGACGATGATGAGTTTATTGCTGGATTTTATGAAGCGAGTAAATGGTCCTCTTCGCATGCTTTGCGTGTGTTGTTTAGGATTCTTCTCAGGGCAAAGGCATTAGCGAATCCTGCGCATGTTTGGAACTGCGTCAAGCACTTGATCTTTCCCTCTGCCGATTCTTGAATATCCATTATATGTTCTGTTTCTGATAATGTTTTAGATACCTTTTTAATATATTCAACAAAACCTTTTATTTGGTGTTATGGATTCGTTAGTTTTTTATATGTTTTGATTTGCCTTTTATGTTATTCGTCACGACCTTATATTTGCTATTATGGTTTCCTAAATCAATTATAAATCTCGATTTTCTACAAGATTTGTAATGATTGTTTTAAAATTTTCTTGTGAATGTTCGTTCTCTGTTTTGGCTATATAATATGAATTAGATTATTATCATATTTTGAGTTTTTTATATATGTGTTTTTGTGTATTATCGAATATTTTTAATGTAATGTGGATCCCATGCTCATCATATTTGTTCTATATATTCATGAATTGGTCTACATATTCACACCATTATCCATACAAGTATTGTTTACAATTATTTTTTAAAAAGATAAAAACGACTTGTCTCATCCACATAGCAATAGAACTGCAAAGATGCTTTGTGTGCTTACAAATTAAACATTTTATAAAAGAAACAGACGATATGATATTATTTGATTAATTTTAATTAATTCTGTGTTCTATTTATTCTATGATCTAACTGTTGCTTTGTAAATAGAGTAATTGATATTTTTAATACAAATTATATTCTAGATGATCCTTGTAAGCAATAGACTGTTCATATTGTTTTAAGGTAATTAGATAGATCAATCCGGAAATAATTTTAAAAAATGTTTAATTTACGTTTATAAAAAAATGGAAATTTCACATAAATAGGAAAAAAATTATTCAGTCTAACCGAAACCCTAGCAGTGGAAACCCTTTTATTGAAAAACTATATAAATACATCCCCTATATTCGTTCTTTTATATTGCTTGAGGAAAAAAAAACTAGGTTAGACTTTCGAATATGCAATTCCTTCATTCTTTGCGTCGTTTTCATAATCTATTATTTTTGTGTGTTTTTATGTTGTTGCTGTTTTTATATTGTAGTCTTTTGACTCTGTTCTTTTGAAGAGGATATTTTAGTTGTACACGCATTCTTCCTTATATCCAGATTCTAGGTTTCGTGTAATTGTTTTTAAACGCATGTTAAGTTAAGAAGATCATCATCTTGTCACTATCTTAATTTGTATCATAATTCTTTGGCTTTGGGGTTTCAATATTTTATTATATTCGTATTTTTTTGACTGTTAGATGTCTCTTTTAGAGTGCTTTCGTATTATGTACTTTAGTATTATATGCTTTAGTTTTGTCTATTTTAGTATTAGATATATGTAGTTTTGTTTCTCATAATGTTTGCATACATATTTTTAAAATATTTTCAGGACTCTCTTTTTCGGTGTTACGTTATATACACTTACTGGAATATGTCTCTAAGAGGTAATGTGTTTTGATTATTATTTATTATAATGATGTGTTTGATATCACCAAAACCATATAGCAATAACTTAGCATAAGTTTTTATGTTTTGATTATTAACCAAAATATTGAAATATTTATGCTTAAACTCTATAGGTGTTGGATTCCTACCTGTTCACCTTCCATCTCCGCCGTGTGTATCATCGGAAGATGATGGAACGTCTAGCTCTGACAAAAAGAGTAAATTGGAAGCTTGGATGGAATGTAATTGATAACACCGTATTTTGACCACTTTTATGGATCGTTTTGAAATACTTTTTCTATGTTTTTAATTGCTTTTAAGTACTTTTATTACGTTTTTCTAGTATTTGTAGTTCCAAGACTCTTTTCAGGTAACTTAGGGAAAAAATTAACAAAATGGATAGAAACCAGATTTCAGCTCAGAGTCAAACCGTCAGAAGTTCACCCCTGATTGAAGGACTTCTCACGTCTGATCCAGCTCA
>NW_006256486.1:5132443-5278257 GCF_000478725.1 Eutrema salsugineum
CCCCATCTCTGAGCCCACATTTGGAGAAACCCTAAGTGACGTCCAGAGAGGTCTTGAGTACTATAAAGACATGTATTAGGAACCCTAATCGATATCAAGAATCACCACCGAATTATTTACTTCATACTTTTATTGTTTTTGCTTTAGCTTTTAGGGAGAGAGAGATTTGTTCTCTTGAACCCTTGTTCTTTCTTTTTCAATTTCGGTTTCTATTCTACTTCTTAATACTATGTCTTTGATTTCGTTCATTATGTCTGAGTAGTTTTATTGTTGAGATTAAGGAATTTTCGATGGGGATTTATATGTTCGATGAGGATTCCATGAGCTTTTGAGCCGAATCTTAGAACTTTTTCTTCTGAATTCGTTTTTACTGCATGAAGGTAGCGTCATGAACTACAATCTGATCCAGATGCTTGGTGACGCGAAAGTGTTCATCAGGTATCAGATCTAGTTTGGGAGAGCAAAACAAACATAGGAGTGGAAACCTACCTATGGGTGATTTGTGAATTAGGACGAGTCTTAAACATAATGCATCTCTTCTTTTCCAGGGCCAGAGTTGAAACCTACTGTCAGGGTTGAGAGAGATAGTTGTCTATGATCACGACAGTGGCGTATTCATACGTCCGTGACTCCAGTTCGAAAAGTTTAAGCTAAGATCTTATCAAATTTACTCTCTAGCAATGTTTTGAATCGTTCGTACCCCTGAGAAAACTTCCCTGAACCCCAACGCCTTCTTCCTTATTGATTTACACCGATTTTCTTTCAGCCTTAGTTCAATATTGTCTTTCCTTTTTAGTTCATTTTCATTTTAGCATTAGAATATCCGTTTTTATCATTTTTAGTCATTTTCATTAAATTTAGTTATTACGTTATTTAATTTCCGTATTCTTTTTTCATATTTCGTTTTTAGATTTTAAACACACTACCAAACCCCTACAAAACCGTTTTTTGTTCTAGACTTCCTTACTTTAACTTATTTCAAAGGCTTTTTGCAGGAAATGATCCTCCTTCCCTGTGGATTCGATCCCTAAGTACTACAATTGATCAGCTGTGCACTTACGGCTATTGATTTCAATTAGGGTAAAACTTGACAACCCTCGACACCCTCACACCCACCGACACACACCATCAAGTTTTTGGCGCCGTTTCCGGGGAAGGCATGCGTTTTCTTTTCTGCAAAACCCCGAGAAAGGTTAGTAAATCGACTCTAGAACCCCCTTTTCTGCAACTTTCCATTTTTCGGTTATTTTGTTTCCATTTCAGAAGATATGGATCCTATAAATCAAAATATACACTATGAGGAAGGTTTCTATAACACTCCTCAAGCCACGAGACGCAGAGAAGAATACCAAGGCCGAAATCTTAGCTACATGGATCGATACAGCCAGCCAAACCACCCTTACCACCGGCGCAGAGAGACTGTTCGATGCCGGGAAGATCCTTATGGCCCTCCTCCAACCTACTTCGAGCTACACGCCTATAATCCTCCACTTCAGAACCCTATTCAGCAAGAGGACAACTTGAGGATCAGCAGACGTTTGGGACGCCTCGAAGGGATGATAAACCAGTTCCTTGATCAGCAGATTCTCACCGAAAACACCCTGCTCAAGAAAATTGATTCAATCTCTGAAGAGTTCAACAAAAAATTCGATGATATAGCCAATCATGTTCGAGGTTTGGAAGAACAAACCCACAAGGACTCACAAACACTAGCTGGGATGATCCACCAAGTCGCAATGGAGCAGACAAGACAAGGGTATGACATCATACAAAACTCAAGTGATATTGTCGAATCAAAACAGGAGATTAAAGAAGTAAGAGAATACGCCTCCTGGTATAGAGAGAAGACAGCCGAAGAGTTGCAAGAGATCGAGCACAGGCTGAATAAACTCGAGCTCAAAGCATGGGAGATTGATGCAAGAATGGAGCAGATGCCCAACATTGAGCAGATTGAGAGATTTTCTAAGAAATCTCCCAAAGATCCTGATGAAGATGCACAACAACGCCCTGGTATGAGTTCATATGATGCTAGTCTACCCAATAAAGAAGCTGGAGAGGTCCGTATCAAGTACAAGAAGGAAGAGACGGACTATGAGCAGATTTCATCCGGAGCCGCGGGTCCAAGCGTCCTGACCGCGGCCAAGAGCACTTTTCCCGCGGTCGCGACTCCTCTGACCGCGGGAGTTGGTCGTTCAGATGCTCCTCCGGGTTTTGAGAAGAAAATAATACACCTTCTGTCCCAACTTCAACCTCCAGCACCTAAAAAAGCAACTCAGAAAGAAGAAAACCAAGTTTCAGATGAAGAACCAGATTGGCATGAATCATTACCTTGTATGATGGCAAAGGAATGTGTTGAAGATTCAGCTGATTCTTCAATCCAAGAAGACCATACAAGCAGCGAGATAAAGATGCCATACATCGATTCAATCATTGAATATGACGCTGCAGCTTTCTTTTGTGAATCCTATTCTGCGTTTGAGACACCAGCCAACACATACAGAGAAAGGCAAGTTCGAATTCTCCATAAGGTCAAGACTACAGGTCAGTTTCTTATCTCTTGCTCTATTAGAGGAGAAATGTTTAAAAACGTGCTATGTGATTCTGGAGATTGTCTTAACATTATGTCCAAGGCAATTGCTTTGAGACTTGGTATTAGACACCTGCGCAGGACTATAGCAAAGATTAGTCTAGCTGATGATTCAAATGCAACACCCCAAGGAATAGCTCATGAAATTCCTTTGAGAATAGGAGATTGCATAGTGCCTGTCGACTTCTACATTGTCGAAACGAGAGATGCAACATATCTAGTGATTCTCGGATGGTCTTTTCTAGCAACTTCCGGAGCTATAATGGACTGGCCAAACCGGAGGATTTCATTTGCTAATATCGACAAAGATGTCTTCACAGAAGCTGTCCCCTACAACAGCAAAGCAGGAAAACGTTCTGCAGCAGAAGAATTTGAAGAAGAACTTTGGAGTGACGAAGAACCTGCTAAGCAAATCAAGGAGATGTCGAAAAAGACTTGTCTCAGGACAAAGTCTTCTTCATTGGAATAAGTCACGTCCAACACCAAAAGTCGAGCTAAACGACTTAAAATAGAAGCGCTTAATGGGAGGCAACCCATTTAGGTATTGTTTTCTTTAGGATTTTTCTTTCTTTTTCTTTTGATCTTTTTCTTTTTCTTAGTTTCAGGTGTTTCTTATAAAACAAAAAAGCAAAAAAAAAAAAAAAATCAAAAACCAGAAAAAAACCAAAAAGAAGGATGGTACCTGACTGCTCGGCCCAGCAGGAACCAAGGAGAAGCAGGAAGAGGCCGCGATATAAGCCCCCACGGTCGCAAATGTTCTGACCGCGGGAAACTACTCATCGACCGCGGTCGCGTAATCCTGACCGCGGCCAAGTGCTTGTTTGCCGCGGTTGTGCAGCCCCTGACCGCGGCACTTGGTCGTTGAGATCCAAACCCGACTCAAACCACCCCTTTCACCCCATTCCACCTCACCAATCACCCTCCACCTCATTCATCACCCTCCACCACCTTCATCACCACCTAATCACCTTCCCAAACCTCTTCGAATGAATCCGGTTCATCTCCACCAGCATCCCGGATCCAGGTAAGTTCTCTTTGTCCTTACCAATTCGATTATTTATGCATTTTTCTCATCCAATCTCGACTTGTTTCACACTGAGGACAGTGTGATTTAAGTCTGGGGGAGGATTTCATCCTTTTCTAACCACCTTTCTTTCATGAGTCTTGCATTATCTACACTTTTTGCATTTTCCTTAAAGTTTTTCAAAACCAGTTTTCAAAACCAAATACGTTTTAAAGGGAATGGTGAACATGAATCAATGATAGTTGACTGTGTGCTTTTAGACTGTTCCTAGTGACATGCTCATTCATGATTTAGGACTAGACTAGGCGGTAGCTAAGCACATTTGAAACAAAGTACCCCAGAGGAATTTGAATGATTTCGATTTAGATGAAGGGATACACTAGCTCTGTTTTATTTGGACTTAATTTGGACTTAACTTTCTCATTGAAGCATTAGACCAGGGAAACGAATCATACATTCAGGACTCCTTTATCCTTTTACCACTCTCTGTTGATCCTGAATGGCTAGTTCATCTTTAGCTAGTTCACCACCTTAACCAATCCTCTTTCAAACCACATGCACTCTTGTTTTCTATTGTCTTATATGCAGATAAGTGCAAAAACGTTGGAGAGAAAGAGGAACGACGCAGTTTTCAGTCACCAAGGACAGAGACCTGCAATTTGCCGGAAAAGTTCCCGGAAGGATTCAACACAAGAGGAAGCTCAGTTTGCCTTAGAAAAATCTCAAATTTTGGTACAATCTCGTCCTCTAGTGTCTCTCTCTTTAAAAGGCATTTCCTTTCAAAAAAAAAAAAATAAAATCCGAAAATAAGAAAAGAAAGGAAATAAAAACCTTAGAGAGTCTAGAGAGGTCGAATTTTAAGTCCCAAGGCAACTGGAGTTTGATTTTATGGAGTTTTTGAGATTGTTCTCTGATTCCCGGAAAGAATCTAAGTCTGGGGGAATAGCTGTTTACAACAAAGGAGGAAGGATTATGCAACAACATTTGGCAAAAAAAATGACTGAAAACTGTGGTCATCAACAGGTCCTTATCTCTCTTGCTGTTTTGCATATTATCTTGCATCCTCCAGATCTTCAGGTAACCCGAAACACTTTAACTCCACCACTTAAACAGCCCTTTAATGTCAAACGCCGTCTACCCTGGATGATTTCTTTAATGAGAACTCACTATTGAACTTAATGAATGTAGAGAGCTAGTTGACTGAAATCAAGATTTAAATTGTTTAAGTTTTGCATGACGGAAAAAGTGGACTAGTATCTCTTGTGCATTAGTGAGAATTTTCTAGACTAAGTTGTGGATTGATGCACTATCTTTGGTCCTAGTTTAGGAGTTCATGTCTATGAGATTTGTGCATTCCCTATTTTTGTTTTCACTTAACCAGTTTAAGCTTTTGCTTTGTTTGAGGACAAACAAAGGTTTAAGTCTGGGGGAGTTGATAACACCGTATTTTGACCACTTTTATGGATCGTTTTGAAATACTTTTTCTATGTTTTTAATTGCTTTTAAGTACTTTTATTACGTTTTTCTAGTATTTGTAGTTCCAAGACTCTTTTCAGGTAACTTAGGGAAAAGCTTAACAAAATGGATAGAAAACCAGATTTCAGCTCAGAGTCAAACCGTCAGAAGTTCACCCCTGATTGAAGGCCTTCTCACCGTCTGATCCAGCTCAAATTTGGAGACCTTAAGGATGGAAGTATCAGCTTTCCAGTGCACTTTACAGATTGGCAATCCAACGGTTCAATCAAAAGATACGCGAAGAGCAAGATGTCCCGTAAACCAGCCGGCAAGCACTTCCACCCACGGTCAACAAGCATTTTTCCGCGGTCAGGAGCATCCCGACCGCGGCAAACCAGACATTCCCCCCGGTCAGAGCACTCCCGACCGCGGCCATCAACCTCCGAGCCCAAAAAGCCCATTTCTGAAGCCCACATTTGGAGAAACCCTAAGTGACGTCCTGAGAGGTCTTGAGTACTATAAATACATGTATTAGGAACCCTAATCGATATCAAGAATCACCACCGAATTATTTACTTCATACTTTTATTGTTTTTGCTTTAGCTTTTAGGGAGAGAGAGATTTGTTCTCTTGAACCCTTGTTCTTTCTTTTTCAATTTCGGTTTCTATTCTACTTCTTAATACTATGTCTTTGATTTCGTTCATTATGTCTGAGTAGTTTTATTGTTGGGATTAAGGGATTCACGATGGGGATTTATATGTTCGATGAGGATTCCATGAGTTTTTGAGCCGAATCTTAGAACTTTTTCTTCTGAATTCATTTTTACTGCATGAAGGTAGCGTCATGAACTACAATCTGATCAAGATGCTTGGTGACGCGAAAGTGTTCATCGGATATCAGATCTAGGTTGGGAGAGCAAAACAAACATAGGAGTGGAAACCTACCTATGGGCGATTTGTGAATTAGGACGAGTCTTAAACATAATGCATCTCTTCTCTTCCAGGGCCAGAGTGGAAACCTACTGGTCAGGGTTGAGAGAGATAGTTGTCTATGATCACGACAGTGGCGTATTCATACGTCCGTGACTCCAGTTCGAAAAATTTAAGCTAAGATCTTATCAAATTTACTCTCTAGCAATGTTTTGAATCATTCGTACCCCTGAGAAAACTTCCCTGAAGCCCAACGCCTTCTTCCTTATTGATTTACACCGATTTTCTTTCAGCCTTAGTTCAATATTGTCTTTCCTTTTTAGTTCATTTTCATTGAAGCATTAGAATATCCGTTTTTATCATTTTTAGTCATTGTCATTAAGTTTAGTTATTACGTCATTTAATTTCCGTATTCTCTTTTAATATTTCGTTTTTAGATTTTAAACACACTACCAAACCCCTACAAAACCGTTTTTGTTCTAGACTTCCTTACTTTAACTTATTTCAAAGGCTTTTTGCAGGAAAAGATCCTACTTCCCTGTGGATTTGATCCCTAAGTACTACAATTGATCAGCTTTGCACTTGCCGCTATTGATTTCAATTAGGGTAAAACTTGACAACCCTCGACCCTCACACCCACCGACGCACACCATCAGTAATCGTCTTCATCCTGAAGCACGGGAGTTGACGTATCCACAATTTGCTTCAGAGTGGGCTTGGGATATTGAGCGAACTTGTTGGAGACGGCGTTTATCTCGAATTTTACGAGTGTTTCTGTTGGAGAGTTGTCCCTTAACATCTGGTGATCTTTACTATTTAAGACTTTTGTTGAAGGTGAGGAGAGGAGCATGTTGTTTTGAGGATCTAAGAACTGTGAACAATGTTCGATATTAAACATTTAAAGGTGCTTGCTATGCTATAGGAGTTGTTTCCGAAGATGATGACCAGTATATTGATGAGTTTCATGCAGCGAGTGAGTGGACCTCTTCCTATGTTTTGCGTGATTTGTATAGGTTTCTTCTCGATGAAAAGGCCTTTGTGAATCATGTGCATGTTTGGAACTGCACCAAGCACTTGATTTTTCCATATGCCAACTATTGAGCATCTATTATATGTTATAATGATAATTATTTTTTAGTTATCTTTTAGGATATTCATTCATCAAACTTTTATCTCGGCATTATGGTTTTATTAGTTATGTATGTTTCTAGAATTTTCTTCTTAATTTGTAATGCTTCCTTTAGTTCAACTATCTATTCTATGGCATCGATTAAAGATGTTTTATGGATGTGATATCATAGTGTTCTATTTCTGTCTTACCTACACCTTGAACGATTATTCTTTTACCAAAGCCAACTTAATCTAAACCTTTTAGCACATGGGTAAAGCCCAAAGTTATGGGCCAATGTATATAGTTTAATGATTATAATATTTCCATATTTATTATGATATCTTAGTTTGTTATATTATTTTCGTTATTTCCTAAGTTTGTAAAAACACGACGATTTCAGACTAAAAATAAGGCAACAAACAGATCTGTCTATCTCGCAATTACTGGCATCTTGTGCTCAAGGTATGCGATTTTTTCTCCTCGGATTGTAAAATAGTTGATTTGTTTGCCTGTATTGTAGAAATTTACCTTTTATTTCTATTTTTATTTAGATTTTATATGATTGTGACGATATTTTTAGGATTTCCTCCCGATTACGATATCCAGAATATCTCTACTTTAAGTTTTTTTTTGTTGTTTTTGTTATTCAAATGTATATACTGAAATCGGTTATCACGATTGTAAAGATATAAAATATACGGGAATTTTAAAACATTAAATCGTGATTCTGAGGTTGGTGTTGTTTTCGTAGTGACTATCGAGCGAATTTAATATATATGTCTTAACGTCTAACATTGGTATATTTATATATCTTGATCTTGATTTTTAGATAAGTTATTTCGAAGTATATAATTCTCATAGTCTGATTACAGGTAATGGATTCGTACAATCTCATTTCTGATCTACATGATGATAAAACCAATTGGCGTATTAGAGTTAAGGTTTTTAAAAAATGGGTTGAGAAATCTGGAACGGGAGTAGATTCTTTGCAATTTCTGTTGATGGATGAAGAGGTTGGTATTTCATACTTTAAAACTATAACATACTTTACATTAAGTTCAGTTTTATAAATAATATTTTCTACCGCTTTAACCATTTTCTATACAAAGGGTGAACGAATTCAAGCCTATGTATATAATGAAGATCTATATAAACATTATGAGAAGGCAATTGAAGAAGGAGACCATAAAAGTATCTCAGAATTTATCGTATTCGATGATCCACTAGAAGAACCAAACACTCTAATTGGCATTAGTATCAAGATATGTATGAACACTGTTATCGTCGATACAAATCCAATTTCAGAAGATGATTCGGTAGGGTCATACACTTTTGCTGACATACTTGGCCAGAAAACGGAACCTGATCAACCCATTGGTATATTTTATCTTTCATTACATTATTATTATTTATGTCTTTTATATTTAACTTTTGTATACTAATACATTGTTTTATTTAAAAAAATTAAAGACATTTTGGGGTTTGTCATTTCTATTGGCGAGCTGATAACTGTAAAAGACGATAACAAGTATATCAAGCGGACAGGAAAAAAAACAGCAAGTCTCACCTTTACAATTAAAGATCACAAGTAAGTTTTTTTTTCTTCTTATAATCTGAATGTAGAAATATGCAAAAATAACAATGCTTTGTTTTTGTTGCATAGTGGTTTGTTCTTGGATTGTACCGCATTAGGACAGATTGCTATCGAATTCAATGACAAGTTCTGGACTGATGAACAATTACCACTGACATGTTTTCTATCGGACTGGTCTGTTAAACATGAAAAAGATTTGCTTTTATTCTAACATAATGTTTAAGAGTAGTTAATAATCGTAATTATATAATTTCTTATCATACATGATTAAATTTATTTTGTAGGTCGTATCTATCTAATGTCTAAGGGAGGAGTATCTAGCTTCGAGCTAAATCCTAGATTCCCACGAGCCATAACTTTTGCTCGAAGGTAATTATAGTAATGTAAAAACTTATTATTATTTATTATTTGTTATTATAAAAAAACAGATATTTTTGTTTACAGGTTTTGGAAAAAAGAAGAAAAATCAAAAGTGGTTATTAATCTAGGAACTGATGATGACGAAGCAGCTTCGTCATCAACAAAGAAGATGGATTTCGAGATGAGGGGAAAAAACTAATGTTCTTTTAGTGATGTTTTTTATATTATATCATTATGAACATATTCATATTTCTTTCGTCTTTTAATACTTCATTATGAACTTTATATTAAGTCTATGCTTATTTTGTTTATCGAATCATATTTATGAAATCGAAAATATACGTTTATCGTTAGTATATTTGCCAAAAATTAAAATTTCCAAAAATTAAAATAACCAATTACATAATTTCTGTTATTAAGTAATTATTATAAATATTAAGAAAAATAATTAGAATATGTATAAATCTCATATTGTGATATTACCTTCTATTATCTCATCTTAAAAAAATCTAAAATAATTTAGTTACTGTATATTGGTTCACAAAATTTGTTAAATTTACTTATATTAATCTCTTTTAAAAAAAAAATATCATAGGCTAGCTATTTAAAGACTTAGGTCTCTATTCGTATTTGATAATCCCACATCGCAATCAGTCGCTTATTGCTGTAAGATACGTTATGTTTCTGCGTAAAATTTCGAATTGATTTTTTGTTAGTTTGTTTTCATATTATTCAATTCGTTTTCATCTGTAGAACGAATCGTGATTGGTTGGTATCATCATGAACTACTTAACTTTCGACAAACTCACCACAAAGCGCTCCTGTCGTCGTACTATAGCACGTCTTATTAGAAAGTGAGAATCCATATACGGTGATAAAAAAAACGGTTTCTGGGGACACAATCTTCTTTTAGTAGATGCTCAGGTTAACATTATTAAAGTTATCATATTGCTATGTGTCGGTTTGTTTATCATAATATTGAAATAGATTTTTAATTATTGTATTACAAACAGGAAAATATAATTCAAGCTTCAGTTCATTCCTCTATTTTACGTGTTTATGGTGATCACTTGTTTGAAGGCAGTCTCATTGAGATGTTTAATTTCAATGTACGTCATAATGATATGAGTTACAAGATTACTAATAATCAGTTCATGATTGTGCTAACTGAGCGAACTAGGATATCGCCTTTAGCATCTGGAGTACAAATAATACCTAGGGAGAAAATTTCTCTTTGTGGATTATGGGTATTTATCAAGGTCAGACAATTTGGTCTGTAGACTATATGGTACGTATTGTTTTAAAATTATGTACCCATTACTTCATCTGATAGTTATAGAAATCTAATTAATTAATATTCGAATTGTAGATATCATTGCTTATGTGAAGCATGTGAACAAGACGGATGGTCGGATTGAGGGTCAAGTTGTTGTTAGGAGGCTTGTACTAACCCTTCTAATGGAACGGTATGCTTTTAGACAGATTGAGTATAAGATTTTGTTGATATTGAGATATTTAAAATACTAAACAGTCTATTAATTATTTTCGTGATTAAGATTTGTAAACGGTCCTGGAATAGAGATCAACATGGTGTTGTGGGGAGAACAAGCAGAAATTTTTGAAGAAAAGTTTAGAATTTACAATAATATTAATATTGTCTTGATTAGTACAAGTGTATTGGGCATTGTCAGAAATGGTTCTGTAACATTGTCAGTTACTCCTGCGTCTAAGTTTTATTTAAACCAGGAATTTCCCTCTGTTGCTGCTCTCAGAACGAGGTATAAAACTTATTTACTTATTATATTATTAGCATTGTTTATCAATACATTATTTCTTATTTTATTAATAAATATTTCCAATAGGCTCCTTTATGATGGGATATGCTCAATGGATTGTGGTGAATCTGTTCAGGAATACTCTGCTGCAAGCCTCCAAAATCACGAGTTTTTATGTTTATCAATGTCTAAGATAAAATATTCATGGTTGGATTAAATTATATCTATGGTTTAAAGTGTGTTTTTCCCAATTTTTATTATTAGCTAATATGTTATTCATATTAGTTGATTAAAACAATATCTTTTTGGGTATTTATCATTTAATATTAAAATAGAATTGGTTCACTCAGAATCCTCATATCTAAATACGATTCGTACGAAATGTTTTATTCTAATTTTCATTAACAAAAACATTTATAATAAAAATATTTGGTAATTATTATACATTAAAAAGTATGACCTAAAAAATGTATGTATTTATTTTTTTTAAAAAACTATTGTGCATAATTGGAAGATTGTTAATATAACATAATTTAACTTCTGAATTCATGTATTAGCGTGTCTATATAGAAATATCATAACATTTTAATAAAATATAGAAAATTTCCCACTAATTTAAATGGATATCGTTGAATATGTACGATCTATTCTTATTTTTGTTTAAGTACGATTTTCTTTAATTTAGATACTAAATGGATCTTGAATATGTAAATTTATCATTATTCAAGTAGATATTTATGTAAAGTTTGGTATTATCTCTCTATTATTGAATTTTTTGGGTTTCGCTATTTAAGTAAATACATAATATACACATAACAAAATTAAAGTTTGAAAAAAATAAAATAAAACACCAATGCATGCTACTGGGAATATTCAGACTACATCAAGTGATTGATAGACCAATGCATGATTCATATAAGTCTTTGAATCAATAATTATTTTTTTGAAAAGTCGCAACTTTACATAAAAATGTAAACAGTTTGTTCTGAAAAGTTGCAAATATACATAATCCATTGACAAAATTCATTAAATCTACCTACTTACTTATTTCGTTCATTCCCTATATATATATATATATATATATTATCTTAACAAGAAGAATAGTTGTTCTTCAAATAAACATATCAACCCAAAGAAAAGAAAAAACAAACACAAAAAATTCCAAGTCCTTATCCTTCGTGATGGATTCATATGATGCAGTTCGTGATTTGCATGCATGGAGGACCGACTGGATCATTGGAGTCAAGGTCTTGAGGCGATGGTTTATTGTTCATCGAAACGGGAATCCAGGCTTAGCATTCGTTTTCGTTGATGAACATGTAAGCTCGTGATAACATATATGTTTTTATTGTACTTTAACATGTTATATAATGCGATTGTCATTATATTTGTTTATAATTCAGGGCTCTAGAATTTATGGTACTTGTGGTGCTACGTGTTATGAGTACTTCGAGAGGGTTTTCCCTGAAGGAGGACGGGTAAGACTGACCAATTTCGGCTTGATTCGGTCGGATTGGGAAAGGAAGGAAAGAGTTACTAAACACAAATCCCAGATCACTCTCAACTCGGAGACCAAGGCTTCACGGATCAGGCCATTGTCTGAAGATCCCTTCATGAATTTCGTTGATTTTGATGAGATTTATAATCGTCCCTATAATCACTTGTACCCAGTCGGTATGATTTTGATTTACACTCTTTAAAAACCGAAACCCGATAAATGTTTTACAATAGTTTAGTGTTTTAAATTTATTTTATTTTATCCATGCATGGCTAACAAAGTACTTTATTTTTTTGCAGATCTTATTGGAGTGTTGGTAAATGTTGGTGATCTCTTAACATCTGAGTCCTCAAATGGAAATACTGAAAAAACGCTGAAGTTCACTATCAAGAATCTTGAGTAAGAATATTTTAAGTTTGACTCATATAAATTATGATAAATAATGAGATAAACAATTATTAATTTTAATTTTGAAAAAGGGATCGGACTGTTAATTGCTTGGCTCATGGTGATTTCGCTGTTGATATCAAGAACCAGACTGTAGGCGTAGATGGTCCGGTTGCGATTTGTGTATTGACGGATTGGGTCGTCAACAAATATCAAGGTATGTGATCTATAAATTTTAATGAGGTTTTATATCATGCAAATAACCTAATTAAACGTAGAAATATTTGTATTCTGATTTATTCATTTGACTTTTATTTTAGATGAAATAACCATCCATGATCATGAGAATATTGGCTTCTCACGTTTCTTTGTTACTCCACCTATTGACGAGGTTCTCATCTACCGTAGGAAGTAAGTATAAGAAACTTTTGGTTACTTAAAATTTCGTTTATTTAACTAATATTATACTTATATATAAATATAATGGATAGGATTTGGGAAAGGATAAAGAAGAGAATGGAGGATGCAGGAAACCATGGAATGTGACTTGCATAAATGGCGGTTCTATTAGTTTATCGTTTTCGTATTTCTCTTATCATATGTTTAAGACTTAATGGCCTGATGTTATCGTTACTATGTTTACTTTTGTTTTAACTTAAACTCGGTACTGCGTTTAAATAATTATGTTGTTTTTAATCTAAAAAGTTTAATTGCTGTTATTTATATAATCTGATCTAAAATATCTGATTAGTTAACTTTAGAAAGAAATAGTTAAACCATATATACACTACATTCGTATTCATAATAATTAATAGTTAAACCAGATATACATTAATTTGAAAGATTCATATATATCTCTATCATATTTTCTGTAACCTTAGAAGATTTTATCTTATAAATCTTACATATTTGTATAGTCATAAAAAATGTAAATCTAAATAAATCACATATTTTAAATATGAAGAAATAGTACAAATGAAAATCTAGAAATTTAGTAGTTATTGGTAGTTATACAAAATAGAAAAGTAAACTTATGTGCCAAAAATATTGACTGAAATTCTATTTACCCAAAATGGCCACATATTTACACGCAAATAATATAATTTAAAAATTTCAATATTTAGCCATTTAGGAAATAATTGTAAACTATACATTTTACTCATCTGTAAGGTTTAGCGCTTTGAAAAATTATTAGTAACTATTTAAAATTATTAAACTCACACGTACCAAGATTATTAGTTTAAAATCCTAAAGACTACATCCTTAAACACGCGTATAAAAGAGTTTTTCTTTATTCTTATTAACAGAATAATTAAACACATTTTTTTTAGCTTAGAATCTAGGCTTTGTTTAGTGTTTAGTTATTAAAAAAAATTTACATAATATCTCAGTGTTGGCTATGACATTGATCAGATTTGTGCGTAACACTAAGAAAGAAATCACCGGAAATGTTGATATCAACGTTGTTATTACGTGGTTACAAACAACGTTGAAAGAAAAAATACATACAGATAAATCCAAATATTATTGTATGAACGAATAAACATAAAATTATAAATAGTGCATATCACAGTGTTACTTTTCAGGCGGTATAATTATGTCAGTTGAACTTGCCAAAGATTATAAATAATTAGATTCCCCTGTCAAAGTTATTTCATTCAAAAATTATTACAGATTGATTTGCTTTATTCTGCATTGAAAAGTAATATTCTATCAGTTGATAGACCCTTGCATGTTACACTAGCAAATTGTAAAAACATAGGAATATTCAAATATTATTACCCAAAAATTATATAACTATTCTAACGTTTATTTATTTATAAATTTGTAATTATTCGATTTTGGACTAATGAACCGAAAAAAATTAAGGATTGTGGTTTCAAGTATGATTTACCAAGATCTTCTATTACGAAGATCCGAAATATTTAAAATTAATAAGGCTGTATCATCTGAATTTAAAGCTTGCAGGTTTTCGTTTTTTTGTAATATACTATAATGTTTCAATATTTACTATTATAATTTATAGACATTGTTTCTTATTAGTTTTAGGGTTATTCTATTTATCTGGAACATTGTATTTAGACAAATGAGAATTGAAGTCATATAGTAATACACTCTTTCTCTAAGTAATATGAACTCCAATGCATTAAACATTTTTCTCTCATTTGTTCACTTTGCTTCAAGACAATCAAAGGACAGTTTGCCAAATCGTTTCTTAAATATTTACTTAAGTTCACATTTGAATCAATTGTCATTTACTTTTGTTATTTTTAGCGAAACGTAGTTTAAGTATATAAAACCCGTCTTTAAAAGCATAAACGTTGTTTCAAAAGTATATTAAGCCTGAATCGTTGCATAGGTATTTAAAACCCGTCTTTAAAAGCAAAATTGTCGTTTCTAAAGTATATTAAACCCGCATTATTAAAAAAACGTTCATTTGTCTCATTTTTTCATCTCCAAACCAAAAAAAAAAAAAACAAATGGCTCCATGTAATAGAGTTTCTGAACTTCAGAAGATAAACGGCGGGCAACGTATTTGTGTCCAAGTTGTTCGAAATTATTATGATTTCACTAACATTCATTACCCTCATCGGAAGTTAGTTCTCGCTGATGAATTTGTAAGTTTGTAAGATTTTTAAAATTTATCCCTGTTCATGTTTTGGGAATGTAATCGTTTATTGATTCTTTTTTACTAAAACTGTGTAGGACAATCGCATCCTCTGTACCATGCCATCTGAAATAATTAACAAATTCGAGGATGTATTGCTCGAAGGAGAGTGGTATTTTCTTGGTAATTTTGCAGTTACCGACAGATTACCCCATCCAAGCATATCATCAAACAACTGTCATATACGTTTGAACGAAGATACAATCACTGAGAAAACCGATCCGAAGTCTTCCAGAGAAATATACTCTTTCTGTGCATACATAGATATTTTGCTTGCGTCGATTCAAACGGACCGATATCTTGGTAAGTTTCCTATATGCATGTTATTATCTTGGTTTATCTCATTAACTTATAAATGAATTTTTAAAACTTAGTTGTTTAATTTTGCAGTTGATGTTCTCAAGATTGTCACTTTTGTTCAGAAACTTCAAAGTGGAGTTCATATGTCTGATACATCGGATACACCCACAGAACGTCCACTTATTCGTTTTGTACTCGAAGATCTTGAGTAAGTACAACTTGTCTTCATAATATCTGATATCAGACTTGGATTTCTTTATATATTAAAATATGTTAATTATCTTCTATGTTGGTGTAAATATATACAGTGGAAATTCCTTGAAATGTATTGATTGGGATAACTTGGCAAGAAAATTTGAAGAACTATGGACAAATCGTGATAAGTCTTCAAGACACATTATTGTATTGCGATTTTTCTCTTTCAATATGTGGAGAGGTATGTAAATATTAAATATTAATATCTATCCAATACAGCAATTAATCAGAAGATTAACAAATTTATTGTAACCACATGCGTTTAATCAGAAGTTTAACTAATATATTGTTTCCACATGCGTACTGAATATGTATATGTAATTAGATGAGTGGATTGTTGAATCGGAAAGATTCATATCTGATATTCTCGAGGATCCTCCTACTCCATAAGTGGCAATAGCAAAAATGAGGTATGTAAATTACATATTTGATGTTATATCCTGTATATGTATTCTATTGACATCTATTTTGTGATTTTATAATATTGTCATATTGTTCCAGACTTGAAACTTCAGTTGATTTTACCCCTTTGGATGATGAATATGAAGATTAGAATGCTGGGACGGCTCAAAGCGGGGAATGCATAATCACTGGAAGATTACCTTTCTGTATTTCTTATATTAAGTTCTGAATTTAAAGGAGTGATATCCTCTTTTTCAATTATGTAATAAATTCTGCCTTTGCAGTATAATAATTATGGTGTTTTAAACTATATTCATTACTGTTAATTATTACAAATTCTTATGTAAGATATACATTAAGATGTTTTACAGAATAGGTTTAACCACATAATCGTCACATCCGCAGTCAAAATAACTAAATAATGTTATTTTTTATATATAAATGAAAATTAATTCTTCCAAATAATTGTAGTAACTAATATTTATCAAACAAATTAATTAAAGATAAATATAAATTTAAATCGCATATAGTTATGTGCTAATGATTTCTGTAAAACCCGGTAATTATCTTTAAAAAATTATCTCTTAAATTAGTTGTACTTCTAGAAATGCCCGTGTAAATTGAGAAAATTTGCATTTTAATAATAGTCATTTTACTTCATCGATTTAGTAGTTCTTGGTAGTTATTCATAAATCAAGAAAACTTTCGTAAATAAATTGTATTGATTTAGAACACTTCTTCTTAATCGCTGATATGTATATACTCAAATAAGAAAATATACATATTTGAAAATAAAATAATTTAACATAAAATCGTGATCTATACATTTTAGTTATTGTAGGATTTATCTTGAATAGGAATTATTATTATTTACTAATAAAGAGGAAAAAATATGTACATCATAGATATAATTGTTTAAAACCCTAAAAACCACGGCTTTATATACGATCGTAAGCTTACGATAATTCTCTCACCCTTCTAGGCAACTAATAAAATAGAAGAAACCATTCTATTAGCTTATAATTATAACTCGATTTCTCATTAGGGTTAAATCACAATGGGTACACATAACGCGAAGATCTCATGTGACATCTTGCTTGATTCATCCTCTATTGCTGATAACAATGGTAACTTAATGGTTTTCGTTTTTATTTTGCTTATTTTTAATATAATAAACTGAAGTTTATGCTTATACGTGAAAATTTATCTTAATTTTTAAGCCATTAAAAGATTGTCGTTAACCTTTTGTTATACTATAAATTCTTGCAAAGAGACATGTTCGTTTTTGCTTATGATGTTTGGAATAAAAATCTAAATTCAATTTTTTCTTATCTTACAGTTCTTCATAATACTGTTGATCGAACTTCATCACTTGAAACGGCATTCGAGAGATTACGCCTCTATCAATCCTATGATCGTCTTCCTAAACATCCTTCAAGATTGTATAATATTCCACATATTCACGGTATGAGTGTTATATTAAAAAAATAAATAAAAAACTCATTGAATGATAAATAAATTATATATGTCTTATTATTTATTGATACGTCCAAAATACCTTGTGGTTTAAGAAAGAGGAGTGGGCCACGCGAATTGGGTTCTAAGGTGTTTGGGTTTGGAATATTGTATTCTGAATCAGCTCATGGAGATCGCACAGATGTTCAGTCGGGTTTGTGGGATGTGCCCTGTCATCTAATCAATGAAATTGGTAAAAAATTCCTATAGTAATATCTTTTTCTGTTAGACGTTACAAATATATTCATAATTTGGTTTGATATAGGACCAGATAATGAATTCGAACATGACATCATTAGCGACTCAGCTAATAGAAGCATTGGTGTTTGTAATGAACATGAGCAAAACGGTAAGTCTCTTGATCAGAGCAGTCTTCAAGTTGATAATTTATTAAACATCTATATAGAAGGACGACTAATATATCAAAAATGTATATATATATATATATATATATATATACGAAGGTCCTACTGGTGCTGACCCTGACGAATCAAATTACCAAAAAGATGATCCAACTGATGGTGATCGAACTGACGACATTGGTGATGGCGACATTGTAACCGATAACAAAGGTGATGGCAATGATGGTGATGATAGCGGTAGTGACCAACCGGATACTGATAACAATGATGATGATGACGACTGGTATGATGGTTGCGATGACGAAGAGGAAGACGAAGACAGTGATGATAACGATGGCGACGAATATGATGACGAGGAAGATGACGAAGATAGTACTGATAGTGATGATAGTGATGGAATTGACGAAGAAGACGAGGACGAAGAAAGTGATGATTGTGAGGAAACCGATGAAGAAAATGAAGACGATGACTATGATGAGACGAATGAATTGTCTGATGGTTGTGATGAAGAAGGAGACGAGGACGAGAGTCATGATGATGTTGATGAGAAAAATGAAGAATACATGAGTGATGATGTTGATGATATTCGGAATGATGCATCGGCAGTGAAAACTGAATGTTCTGCTGATCATCAGCCCAAACGTCCATTGGGAAAAAGACTATATCTCAACTATGATTTCCATGGAACATCACAAAATATTGTGGATGGTATCTTTGTTAAAGCTCCCCCTAAACGCATTTGCGTGCGACGTAGGCTCTTTACTTCAGATTCTGAAATTGATAATGGTGATGAATGTTCCAACGACTCCTCTTCAAATACAGCTATGGTGTCTCAAGAGATTCAAGCGTTTCCAATAAAAGTCATACATCTAACCGATGGTCCGTGTGAGTTTGAAATTAATGTTAAAGTTTTGAGAGTTTGGACTCATAGTTTGCACCCATCTGAAAAGCGTCTCGAGGCTGTGCTATGTGATGACCTGGTTGTTTACTATATAGTCCAGTTTTATATATTTACATTTATAATATTTTTTTTAACATATTACTATTGTGATAATTAGACTTTAACAATTTATATCATATGCTAGGGTGATAAAATACATGCCACTGTACCAACCGCATGCTATGCTTAGTTTGGATTAAGATTCGTCGTTTCCAGGTTGCTCATGTCTATGGTGTTTTTAGGACAACTTCGCGTCGTTTTAAAATAGTTTTGGGTTCACATACTGTCGTAGATGGTGATAGTTTTCATTGCGAATGGAATTTTTTCGATTTTATCGACTTCCGTGTAATCTTGAATCGCACATACAGTGACGACTTTTTAGTTGGTAAGTATGTTGATATATGATTTATATTTTGTTTAAGGATAAGAAACAATAATGAGCTTACTATTGTCTTTCGTTTCAGAAATAATTGGCCGTGTTATAAACGTTGGCAAGTTTCATTCCTGGGAAGGTTATACTTTGGACCAACTGGAGGAAAAGTGCATTGATAGCGAATACCAGTTTATTACTTTCTACTTGGAGGATTTAAGGTTTGTATTCCCTGTTCAATGTTTTCTCGAATTTAACTATGTGAACAATTATAAGAATACAAACATATATAATTTTGTGCTAATTATTTTAATCATGTAGACACGTTCGTCTCTTTTGCAAATTGACTGGCATAAGAGCTTTAAAGTTCTATAAGGACTGGCGTAGTTGTGATAGCCAAAATGCTGTTTGTGGAAATATTGATTATCTTGGAGGTATTGATTATCAGATGGGGAAATATTGATTATCTTGGAGGTATGTCAGTTGCATATATAAATTAATGTTTGAATATGCGTGGTATAAATTTAGTATTTTACTTCCTATTTCAGGAAAGGTAACGATCTCGGCTATTCAACCAACATTGGTAGTACTGAACCCACATGTTGCAGAAGTCAAAGAATTCAGACAAAAGTATGGCCTGTACATACCTTCCTATGTATAGTATATATAATATTATACATAACCTTTTTTATTCATGTTGTTTTATTTTTATTACGCAGGATGATTAGCAGTCGAAGCTATCATCTAGAGAATATTCACCATCGAGATTAGATAGATACAATATTACCCATATTAACTATTCGTATTTTAAATTTATGTTTTAGGATACATTTCATAAGGTTTTTGGTTTTTAAAAGTGTTCTTCGAATTCTTCATCTTCATTATATGTGAAGTTAATATTTCATAATTATAATTATTGTTTTCGAATTATTTATTATCAATTGTTTCTCGATTATTGCCTATACATGTTCCATATATATATATATATATATTTTTTAAGTTAAAGTATCTTTCATAAACATGCGTATATAGTATATATATTTATATCCGAGTTGAAATTCTCAATGAAATTCTTATATATCGCTATTGTTACATATATTAAAATTGCCAATGATTGTACTCATCATACTCGAGTGTCTTTTCCTTCTTCGTGGTATTTACCAAAAATAAAAACTTATGAATTATGGAAATTATGATTATTTTAATGAAATTACAAAAGTATAATATACGGTTATAGTTCAAAATATATTTATAAAAAAAGGAAAAGAAAAAAGGATTTTATAAAAAAAAGGAAATTGTACAAAAGGTGCTAATTTCATTATCATTATAATGTTTATTTTATGTTTATGTTAAAATGACTAAAAACATAATTTCACGCAACTGATTTTTGGATAAAAATAACAAATATACTTATATGAGAAATGGAATAAGTAAAATTTACATTTAAATTATGTTAAGTCTTAACATTGAACTCGATATATAGAAATCAATAAATGATACGATACTCTATTTATTTGCATCGATCCAAAAGACCTAGGGTTTTTTATCAATTCCTATATATATATATATATATATATTTATGTACGACTGATTAATCTTCCTCATTAAATCGGTTCAAGAATTTTCGGTAAAAAGAAGAAGATGGAGTCGTCAATAGATAATAGTGTTGACACTAAGAAAGTTGTGAAGTCTTATCTCAAGCGGAAACCAATCGTCTCTGCTCTGATAGACGAAATTGATAGAACGAGTGATCGTTACAAGATAAAGGTTCAGATAATCAATCTCTGGAAATCATATCGTAAAAATAAGGTTACATCCATAGAGATGGTATTAGCAGATGAAGTGGTAGGCAATGTTAATGTTTTATATCTATATATATGAACATGCATCGTATAGTAAAATTATGATATGAATAACTTAAATATTAATTAAGTTTTTGACTATATCAGGGTTCTAGGAATCATGCAACTGTTGATGGAGATTTGGTGGAGCAATTTAATTCAGAATTGACGGAAGGCCGTACTATATTCTTAAGCAACTTCACGTTCAAAGATTACACTACTGCATATAGGACAAGTCCTTTATCTTTTAAAATAAGTTTCTACAGGACTACTGTTATAACACCTTGTGATGACTTTCCTAGGGAACTTCCTTATAGATATTTTAAGGAATTTTCAACTATAAGTAATGGGGATTATGACAACAGTGTTTTAATATGTATGCTAGATATATTTTGTTTACTATATTTATCGAGTTATACTGTGATATAATACATCTTATCTGTACTAATTCTTTATAAATATTAATGTAGATGTCATAGGGCAGGTTGTTAGTCTAGAAACTTCTGACGTTATCGCTCAAGGAAAACCAATAAGAAAGTTGGACGTTGTTCTACGTAATGCCAGGTGAGTTCATAATGATATAATTTATGAAATAATATTTATTTAAATCATATATAATTTAGTTAGTTTGTTGATTACATATAGTGATAATCGCTTGACTTGTACGCTGTGGGGAAATTTCGGAAAGAAAGTAATCGACTACGTGACGAAAAATACTGCGTCTGTGATCGTGTGTGTTGTTAGATTTGCTTCAGTGTCAGAATGTAAAGGTATATTTGAACTTAATTGTATTGATAATAGTTGTGATATAAATAAGTTTATCATATACGCTTTTTTAGAAATTTTAAATACTTTACTTCTAATTTCTGATATATTCATAAATTGCATCATTTAATGTACATATTCTAGCCAAATTATGTCTCATTTGCATACATTTTAGGTCTTTAGGCATTGTTTTAGGACTTAAGAGATTGCATTAGGTCCAAGAGAGTTTTGCATGGTTTGGAGTGTTAAACAGGTGCTTTTGGAGCTTATTTGGAGTGGAGGATGTGATTCAGATGAAGAAATGGAGTTGAAATGATCAAAAATGGTGAAAATGAGCAATTTTGGGTTTCTAGGCAAAATGATGTACTGATGGCCGAAGATTCTCGGCCAAAATCCTTCCCGCGGGTAGCTTTTTCGGCCAAAAACACGTACCGCGGTCAAGTCTCTCGGCCAAAAATCCCGGGTGCAGATACATTTCCGAAATCGCGTCACCGGAAGCTCTTGCCGGCCGATTCAGCTTACAGGGTCTTCATCAAAGTTGGAGATAATTGAGTCAAGAACCCAGGACAGGTTGAATCAGGACATTTGGAGCACTGAGCGGAAAGATACGGTCACCGGAAGACAGACTTCTCTCGCATCCATTCCGAAGCAATCCGATACTCCTGAATGATCGCCTGTCCGGGGAACCTTCCGGTCCGATTCAGCTGTCGGGGGCTTCATCAAAGTTGGATTAGATTAGATAACGGTTCCAGAACAAGTGGAATCATGGAATTCGGACGCGTGAGCTGAAAGTTAAGCTCGTCGTAAGAAACTCCTGTCTCACTGCCGTTTTGGACCAAGCCGATGAGCTCCGAAGAATGCGAAGGACGGTGCACTTCCAGACCGATTCGGTTTCCGGGGCCTTTATGAGAATCAGAGATATTTGATTCCTATTTCCAGAACGTCCAAGATAATTCAATTCGGATCTATGATAGGGAAGATACGGTCTCCGGAATGGACACATGTCTAGACGCCTCTCTCTGATCGTGTAAATGCACTGCGAAGATGAGCCCTCCAGGAAGCCTTCCACTTCCCAAGCACCGAAGTTTCCTTCATCAAAGTTGTAGATATATGAGTCCTCTCGCCTCTGCAACCAGAATCACTCAATTCGGACAAGTATCCTATGAGTTACACTCTCCGGAATGCAAAGTGATCCAGACAGCCCTGAATGATGCGAGCTAAGTGAAACATGACCTGGTTTGAATGCCACGGTCTGGGACTTGACCGTGGCAACTTTTACATACCTTTGGCGATTGACACGATCTTCATGCCACGGTCTACACTTGACCGTGGCAAACAAACACTTGGCTGGGAGGAACTTTACAAGCATTCGGGTTTTGACACGGTTTGAATGTCACGGTCTAGGACTTGACCATGGCAACTTTTACACACCTTCGGCTTTTGACACGACCACTTGCCACGGGGCTTGACCAAGAGCTACTAGACCGTGGCAATCCAAGAAGTTCATCACCCAAACCCAGAAAAGAAGAGACACGGCCACTAGACATGGTGTAAATCAAGGATCCAAGAGGATCAGTACCAAATATACCCCCCTCAAAGCTTTGTTCAACAGAATCAGTACCAAGGTAACTCCCAAGGTCAACAGGGTTTTCAGCAACCAACGGTTCAGAATCAAGGGAATAGCTTCAATAACCAACTCAGCTTCCAGCAACAAAGGCCACCACCTCCTGGTTTTGACCCACCACCTGTTCAACAAAGTCCTGATTTCAATGTTGTTCTCCAACAGCTCTTACTAGGACAACAAAAGATGGTATCTGACCTGGAGACACTAGGAGCTGAAATAAAGGCTATTAAAAAGAACAAGGGCATCTGCACTTCTGAACCACAAGTCTCTCTTCCTGGCAAAGCTCTTCAAAACTCAAAAGATTATTGCAATGCCATCTACTCAAATGATGACCACTCAGCTGCTGTGCAAGAGATTGAAGATCTCCTTTATGGTCAAGTCTCTAGTGAGACTGCACAAACTCATGAGGATGAAGATACCATTATAGATGATTTCATGGGCTTCTTACATGAACTCAATGAGGACATTGAGAGCAAAAGTGTGGGGGCAGCCGGTTCAGTTTTTTCTGTTCAGCAAGGGAATGATTCAGTGTCTATTGAAACAAAGGAGCTGCCAACTGGTCAAGCAAAGCCAACAGATAGTGCCTCCACCTCTGAATCAACTCAGATGAAACCCACCTCCCTCCCAAAGCTAGGCAACCCAGGGAAGTTCACCATCTCTTGCACTCTTGGCAACTTTAAAGTGGAGAATGCTTTGTGTGACTCAGGGTCAAGTGTTAGCATAATGTCTAAGGACATGATGGAGAAGCTAAAGGTCAAGTCTATAACTTCATACCCTTCTTCTATCACCTTTGGAGATTCCTACTCCAAGAAAGCATATGGGTTTCTGGAAAACTATCCACTACAGGTTGGTGAATGCATAATTCCCACTGATTTTGTGATCATGAAGATGAAGAAGACCAAAGAGCTCCCCCTATTGCTTGGAACTTCATTTCTCAACACCACTGGTGCAATGATTGACTTTGATACTCAAAGAGTGGTGCTTTCAAAGGTGGATAAGGATGTCTTTTACCCTGTTACACCTCCTTTGGCTGAATTTTGTGGATCAGTTGTTCAAGAGATAGAACCCCCTAAAGTACTTGAGATGAAGTATGTGGGCACTGCTGGAATTCTGGGTGGATCCCAATCTCTCTCAGCTGTGGAAATGAAAAAAGAACCTCACACCAACTCTGTTTACAAGGATGGGACTGAACAGCCATTGATCAGAGAAGAAGACATCTTCCTCTCATGGTCTCCTACACTTAGTGATCTAAGGATGATCAACACCAAAAGTGATGGCTCAGCATCAGAAGACAAGAGTATTAAACCTGATCTTTCTTCTCAAGACTTTGATCTCACTCCTTGGGTTGATAATGATGGTTCTCTGAAGTATAAGCTGGATTGCAATGGGAAACCAGGTCTGTTTGCTGAAGTGAGGGCATGTCTCACAAAGGCCATCTTTGATAAAGACCCAGATGGTATTCAAGAGCTGGTGGACAAAGGTCTCAAGATGGGATCTCAAGGACAAGGGTCTAATGGTTCCCAAAGGCAGCAAACCAACTCAGCTTTCTTGCTCAGGACCATTGAAGTGCTGAAAAGCATCAGTGCTCAACCTCACCCCAGCTAAAAACAGGTTTTTCAAAGTCAAACTTAGTGACTTTAAACAAAGTGCTCTTGGAAGACACCCCAAGCTTATCCTTGTATATAATCTTCTTAATCTTTTCTCTTCTTTTTCATGTTTTAGGATAATTTGATGGGTTTTGTGAAGTGTTTTCAGGTCTAAGGTGACTAAGGAATGCTGTGGTCCAAGGACAAATTGAAAAGGAGTCTGTGAACAAGCTGAGGAATGACTTAAGGAATGAAAACTGGTGAGCCGCCTGGTGTGCTACTTGGGTGTGCGAGTTGGTCCAAGACAAGTCCATGCCGCACAAGGGAGTTCAGGCCAAGCCAAACCCATCTCCAGTGATGTCTGGCCTCATCTGGTGCAGATACTCACTCCCCTTTTGCATAAGAACCACACCAGGTATCACTCCAAACACTTGTAAATGAGCATTTAGCATTTTTCTTTATCTTTTGCATTTCATGTTTGATTTCTCCTCTTTCTCATGCTTTTATAACACAAGGGACTGTGTTATTTAAGTGTGGGGGAGGGGTTTTGTGTTTACTAATCATGTTTATTCTGCTCTTATTTTCCTTTTCACTTTGAGTCTCATTTTGCATTCATCTAAGTGCATATAAAAAACCAAAAAAATGGAAAAATATGAAAACAATTTCACAAAAAAATGTTCATTCTAGTTGCATTTCACATTTTTAAGATTGAGTCTAGTTGCATCATATAGGTTTCATTGTGCATGGGAGTAATGATAGGTTCTTTCCTTGAGAGTACATCACTTTGAGAATTTGGATTAAATATGCTTGTGAAATGACTTCTGTGCTTGCAAGGCTTGAAATGATTTGAATCTGAGAAGCAAGTTTGAATTGAACTCAACTCTAATAAGTGAAAACCTTGAACTTGACTTGAAATTATCTTGTGATGCATTGTTTGAATAAGCTTGTGGATACCTATATACATATTTGAGCTAGAATCCTGTTTTTACCACCCTCTTCCTTAGCTCAAATAGCTGAGTCCACATCTGGATCAGTTTTCCTCACCTTGAACCCATCCTTCCTTCAAGCCAAATGTTTGTGTGTGATTGAAAGGCCACCTTGGATCAAACTTAGCAGAAAGTGTTCTGTTTAGAGCGACAAGGGCAAGTCTCATTGAGTGTTAAGTTCCATCATCAAGGAGCTGAGAGATTTGGTGAGAACTAAGTGTGGGGGAATACTTGTTGGTGAGTGGAAAAAAGGAGAGATGAGTGGAAATAAAAGGAGAATGGTGAGAACTAGGGGATAACAAAAGAAAAGAAATCAGTCTTGGAGTTTTGAGTCAAAGAAAGTGAGCTCTAGTGTTTTGAAAAGAAAGAGTCTAGCCTCTAAGTGAAAAGAAAAGAAGCCAAAGAGCTCAAATGTTTTAAAAAGAAAGAAAAAGAGGTTAGAGGTTACAAAAGAAAGTGAAAAAGAGCTATGTAAAGTTTGAACTCCAAGACTTGAGTGTGAAAATGAAAAGTGAGTCCCCTAGTGAGAGGAAATTGAGTGTGGAAAGTGAGGTTCTTGAGAGGTTGAGCAAGTGAGAAAGCTTTGAGTAGAGTGTGGGGTGGGATGAGTCCTTGCCCTTGTATGCATAGGTTGCTCTTTACCTTTAGCATTCTGCCAAAGTTTTATCATTCATAGAGAGATCCCCTTGCTGCATTGAACCCACTTAGGCGCTGATGAGACCATTTTAGTCTCATTACCTCACCCTAGCCAAACTTTGCTTGTTTGAACACTGCATCATTTGATCCACTTGGTAAAGAGCTTAATGAATGTCAAAGAGTTGAGGAATAAGAGAGAACTTGTGGAGATTACTATTGAGTTGATACATCAGAGTATGGTCTTGCATTGCATATTGAGCATGAACTTGAATTCTCTTAGTGGTCACTTTTCTCTTTCAAAGGAAAAATGAGCTCCCAATGCATTCAACCTTTTCCTCTAATTTGTTCCTTTTTTTGCTTGAGGACAAGCAAAGGATAAGTGTGGGGGAGTTGATATATTCATAAATTGCATCATTTAATGTACATATTCTAGTCCAAATTATGTCTCATTTACATAAATTTTAGGTCTTTAGGCATTGTTTTAGGACTTAGGAGATTGCATTAGGTCCAAGAAAGTTTTGCATGGTTTGGAGTGTTAAACAGGTGCTTTTGGAGCTTATTTGGAGTGGAGGATGTGATTCAGATGAAGAAATGGAGTTGAAATGATCAAAAATGGTGAAAAGGAGCAATTTTGGGTTTCTAGGCAAAATGATGTACTGATGGCCGAAGATTCTCGGCCAAAATCCTTCCCGCGGGTAGCTTTCTCGGCCAAAAACACGTACCGCGGTCAAGTCTCTCGGCCAAAAATCCAGGGTGCAGATATATTTCCGAAATTGCGTCACCGGAAGCTCTTGCCGGCCGATTCAGCTTACAGGGTCTTCAGAAAAGTTGGAGATAATTGAGTCAAGAACCCAGGACAGGTTGAATCAGGGCATTTGGAGCACTGAGCTGAAAGATACGGTCACCGGAAGACAGACCTCTCTCGCATCCATTCCGGAGCAATCTGATACTCCTTAATGATCGCCTGTCCGGGGAACCTTCCGGTCCGATTCAGTTGTCGGGGGCTTCATCAAAGTTGGAGTAGATTAGATAACGGTTCCAGAACAAGTGGAATCATGGAATTCGGACGCGTGAGCAGAAAGTTAAGCTCGTCGGAAGAAACTCCTGTCTCGCTGCCGTTTTGGACCAAGCCGATGAGCTCCGAAGAATGCGAAGGACGGTGCACTTCCAGACCGATTCGGTTTCCGGGGCCTTCATGAGAATCAGAGATATTTGAGTTCTATTTCCAGAACGTCCAAGAGAGTTTTGCATGGTTTGGAGTGTTAAACATCTCATTTGCATACATTTTAGGTCTTTAGGCATTGTTTTAGGACTTAGGAGATTGCATTAGGTCCAAGAGAGTTTTGCATGGTTTGGAGTGTTAAACAGGTGCTTTTGGAGCTTATTTGGAGTGGAGGATGTGATTCAGAAGAAAAAATGGAGTTGAAATGATCAAAAATGGTGAAAAAGAGCAATTTTGGGTTTCTAGGCAAAATGATGTACTGATGGCCGAAGATTCTCGGCCAAAATCCTTCCCGCGGGTAGCTTTCTCGGCCAAAAACACGTACCGCGATCAAGTCTCTCGGCCAAAAATCCAGGATGCAGATACATTTCCGAAATTGCGTCACCGGAAGCTCTTGCCGGCCGATTCAGCTTACAGGGTCTTCAGCAAAGTTGGAGATAATTGAGTCAAGAACCCAGGACAGGTTGAATCAGGGCATTTGGAGCACTGAGCTGAAAGATAAGGTCACCGGAAGACAGACCTCTCTCGCATCCATTCCAGAGCAATCCAATACTCCTGAATGATCGCCTGTCCGGGGAACCTTCCGGTCCGATTCAGTTGTCGGGGGCTTCATCAAAGTTAGAGTAGATTAGATAAAGGTTCTAGAACAAATGGAATCATGGAATTCGGACGCGTGAGCAGAAAGTTAAGCTTGTAGGAAAAAACTCCTGTCTCGCTGCCGTTTTGGACCAAGCCGATGAGCTCCGAAGAATGCGAAGGACGGTGCACTTCCAGACCGATTCGGTTTCCGGGGCCTTTATGAGAATCAGAGATATTTGAGTCCTATTTCCAGAACGTCCAAGATAATTCAATTCGGATCTATGATAGGGAAGATACGGTCTCTGGAATGGACACATGTCTAGACGCCTCTCTCTGATCGTGTAAATGCACTGCGAAGATGAGCCCTCCAGGAAGCCTTCCACTTCCCAAGCACCGAAGCTTCCTTCACCAAAGTTGTAGATATATGAGTCCTCTCGCCTCTGCAACCAGAATCACTCAATTCGGACAAGTATCCTATGAATTACACTCTCCGGAATATGAAGTGATCCAGACAGCCCTGAATGATGCGAGCTAAGTGAAACATGACCTGGTTTGAATGCCACGGTCTGGGACTTGACCGTGGCAACTTTTACACACCTTCGGCGATTGACACGATCTTCATGCCACGGTCTACACTTGACCGTGGCAAACAAACACTTGGCTGGGAGGAACTTTACAAGCATTCGGGTTTTGACACGGTTTGAATGCCACGGTCTAGGACTTGACCATGGCAACTTTTACACACCTTCGGCTTTTGACACGACCACTTGCCACGGGGCTTGACCAAGAGCTACTAGACCGTGGCAATCCAAGAAGTTCATCACCCAAACCCAGAAAAGAAGAGACACGGCCACTAGACATGGTGTAAATCAAGCCATGGCAACCTTGATCATGAAGAATCTGTCCAAGAACTTTGACACTATCAGTTTGCCACGGTCAGTTTGCCACGGTCAGTTTGCCACGGTCTGTCCAAGCATCATCTGACCGTGGCAAACCACACCACTATCCATCAAAGCCGGGTCAGGACCCAGTTTGTCCTGGGCTGACCCGGTCCGCAAGAGACACTATATATGCTTTTTAGGGTTTTTTGCAAGACTTAAGCTTAATTTTTCTCTTGTTTCTCTTTCCTTTTTAGTGTAAAAACGAGTTTGATTAAGAGATATCTAAGGGATTTGATCATTCCAAAGCTGTTTCTTATCATCTCATCATCTCATTTCTGCTTCTAATCATGATTAACATCATCTCTTGCAAAAGATTAGCTGTGTTCTTCATGATTAGTGAGTAGTCATCTTTTAAACTTCTAGGTGTGTAGATTAGGGTGCTTAGATGTTTGATTTGTGATGTTTAGGGTCTAGATTCTCATTTCATTTCCTTAGTTAGCTGCTCTTAATGCTAGATCTCTCATTATAAGCTTGATCTAGAACTTAGGCATTTCTCCACCCACAAGGTGTTTGATGAAATGCCTGAATGAGCTAACTTAAGGGTTTATGCCTTTTTCATCATGGGAATGATTTGTTAAATGCATGAATGACATATTAGAACTTTTTCTTAATGCTCATTGATTCATATTTCACAAATGATGATTTGGTTTGAAAGTAGATTAGTGTAGAGATTAATGCCTTCATGAGAGGATTAGTCTAGATTAGAGTTCTAAGTTGAAATGTTTGAGATCATGTGATTGCTTGTTATGTCTTTCTGTATAAGATTCAGTCTTCTTGTTTGAGAGATTGTTTGGTCACTTATTAGGCTTGATGCATTATGCTTGCTGATTGCTTGATTATATCTAATGGTTGTTAGACTTGATTAAGTGATTTGCAAAGGGATTATTGTCATGGGAATGAATTATTCTGATTAAGAAGCCTAGACTAAAGAGTAGCAAGTGTTGCATTATGTTCTTAGCATCATGATTCAATATCTAAAGCACCCTAATCAATGATCACATCTAGAGGTTTAGCTTTTATCATTTGCTTAATCACCATCATCTTGTTTTGTTTGCTTGCTTAGTTCATTAATCATAGCTTGTTTGTTTCTTGTTTTATGCTTTCTTGTTACTTTGTTCACACCAAAACTCATCTTTGATCACTTGACTTAAGAACTTATCACATAAACTAGTGCCTAACTACCACACATATGGATTGACACCTCTTATACTACTTTGACAAGGGGATTGATAACCCTTCTTAAGGCCTTAAAAACTTAAGCTATCAATTTCTTGTAGGAGTTTACAGTATTTCAAACTCTTTCAACGCAACACAAATTTTTCTCGATCCACATTCTAAACAAATTGAAGATTTTCGAGCCTTGTAAGTAATGAAATCTGTTTGTTTGTGTATACTTTTAGAGCTATCATGAATACTAAAAGAAATGACTTTTGTTAGGTTGCCAACCAATACATTTGTGATATCCAATGAACATAAGGTGCAATCATCATCCACTAAGTCTGTTTCATGGAAAGATGAATTCTTTGATAGAAATGAAAGAAAGACAATTCAGGGTATTGTTTATGCTGATACGGTACGTGTTCATTAAGTTTATTTTAAATTTATACATAATAATTATTTGTTTTATATATTTGATAATGATCTATTTTTTATATTTAAATCAAATTCTTTTCGAGTGTAGGAAATGAAATGTGTTACTGCTGCGACAGTTGTTCGAGTCGAATATAATCCTATATGGTACTATATTGCATGTAGAACTTGCGATAAAACAGTTCATCCAATAGAATCTGATTCTACCGATGACGATTCCTTGATATTTGATTGTAGAGAATGTGGCGAGGCTGTCTCAAATGTTATAGCCAGGTAAATGGTTCATTGATTCAAAGTAATTAGAAAAAATTTAATTTTTGGCTTTACAAATATTCATATTTTCGTAGGTATAAGTTAGTGTTGGTTGTTTCCGATGAGTCTGGCGAAGAGATAAGATTCTTACTGTTTGATAAAATCGCTAGCGCATTTCTCCGTGTTCAAGCAGATACTTTAGCTGAGGAGGTTGCTGAGGTATATCATTTTATAATACTTTGTGCACATTATCATATAATCTTATGTTATTTATGTGTAATGTCTTTTTATATTTTGATCAGGACGAAACTTTGGTGCTTCCACGAGCTCTTTCTGATTTGGTTGGGAAGAAGCTCCTTTTCAAAATCGGAATAGGAACGAAGAATCTGACTAACAGACGTCAAACTTATAAAGTTGAGATCGTTGTCGATGATGCAGATATGTTGAATAAGTTTGAAAATCATGGAATTCGATCCCTCGAACATGATTTAGAACTTAGGTACTCAGGTAGAGTTGCATCACTGACACCATCGCCAGTATCAAAACGAGTTTCAGAATCAGCCGTTCAAACGCCTAATGTTAACGAAAAAAGTAATAGCAAGAAGAGAGGAAGACGACAATGAACAAACACATACGTTTTGAAATCTTCGAACTGATATTCTTATAATTCTCGATGTTTTTTTTTTTTTGGTTTTTCATATACTTTAGTACTGATATTTATGCATATTCGAATTTATGGTTTGTTTTTTTAGGATGCATTATTGATTCAAAGAACGAAAAATTCAAAACAAGTACTTAACTCTCTATATAAATTGAATATTACAGTTTGTGCATATATGCAATTTTATATTTTAATATTATCATGGTTTCATAAATTAACACATGAAATCGTTAAAGTATCTAAGATATCAATTATTCTATTAATATTAAATATTTTATAAACTTAAACTCAAAAAAAAAGACAAAAAAAAAATGTTAAATTAGGTTTGTTTCAAAAAAGAAAAAATGAAAACCCTACAAATTATAGGAAAACCCTACATATGTTTAAATAGTGTTTCTCATGCATGTATTTTAATATCGTACAAAAAAGAAAAAGAAAACCTAATCAGAAACTATGGGACCGAAGAAAAAGAGAATAACAAAACCTAGGGTCGTTAAGATACCTGTTGCAAATCGTCGTAAGTGTTTCTGTTACTTTGAAAAAATGCATGTATTGTTACTTTTGATATGCCGCTGAAACACCTTTCATCCTTAATACAGCAATCGTTTCAAGGGCTGAAACGTATGCACCAATGTTACCAAAATCAGTTTATCATCAATACATTGATATAGAATCTATTGGACGTGTTGGTATGGCTAAAATAGCCAGACAAAACAGACTGAATATCATTCGATCGAAGCGTGGTTTACCAACAATAAATAATTCAAAAGGTTATGTTGATTAAATACAATTTTATATTGATTTATATTAAATATATGTAACTAACTTCATCTGATTGTGTAAATTTATAGATATATTGACAGAGTCCGTTGATGTCGATGATGTTCATTGTTTTGTCGCTACTGATTCGGACACGGACGATGATAAAGATTCAGATGCTGTTCCGCCAAGTAATTCGAACAAACGACGACCAGGACAAAAAAACCTAGACCACCGAATTATCCTGAATATAATTCATTCGCGAGTTTTGGCTTGATGGAAAGTGGTACAAGTCGAAACAAATTCCCTTTTATTAGTATATATACAAGTTATTATATTTTAAAATTTTAAAATCAATTTTAGGTTATTATGATGATGGTGATCAATCTTACATGTGTGACTATTGTCATGTTTTAATGTGGTTTGGAGAACGTATAAACAAGTACTCTCTATCTTCTACTCCAGTTTTCACGATGTGCTGTCTAAGTGGCAAAGTTCAGCTACCTTTATTGAAAGCTCCACCAAAAACGTTGTTACTGCTATTGTATAATCGCGATAACACGAGGAAATTTCTTCCGTGAATTCATAAGAGCATACAATATGATGTTTTCGTTTACGTCACTTGGTGGAAAGGTTGATAATACTATAAACAACGGTAATGGTCCGTATCTATTCCAAATGTGTGGTGAAAATTATCATTTGATCGGAGATATGTTACCAGCACCTGGCAAACAACCAAACTTCCTACAATTATATATCCATGATACCATCAACGAAGTTAAAAATAGGATGAATGCTTATGGGTAATCTTCGATTTTTATTATAATGTAATATTATTATTTATCTATATCAATATAGTGTTTCATTTTTATAAATAATAATAGTTTCAAAACGACTGTTCAGGGATGTTGGCAATTCGAGGAAGCTGAGAGCAGATATCGTGGAGCTTCTGAAGAAGATGTTAGATGATCATAATCCTCATGTTAAAGCCTTAAGAACTGCACGCGAACGATTTGTTGAGAATCAAAATTCTAAAGGTTTTAAGTTGGTTCTTGCAAGTGGCCGAACTACTGATGGTAGAACGCATAACTTACCTACTGAGAACGATGTGGCGGCTTTGATACCTGGTGATTTCAATATGTTAACAGAAAAAAGAGACATCGTTATTCAAAGCAAGTCTGGAGGTTTATACCGTATAAGTGAGTTGCATCCGGCTTATTTACCTTTGCAGTATCCATTATTGTTTCTGTATGGTGAAGATGGTTTTAGATTAGGTATTGATATTGGCTATGTTGATACATCTGGAAGGAAACGCACAACCGTGACAATGCGCGAGTTTTTCGCATTTCGCATTCAAGACAGGCATGGAGAATCCCCAATCATTATGATGTCTGGGAGATTGTATCAGCAGTTTCTGGTTGACGCATATACGATGGTAGAATCAAATAGGCTTCGTTATATATGGCATAATCAAAAAAAGCTACGGTGTGACAGCTTTGATAAGATTGAACAATCTGGTGAACGTGGTAATAATGATCTTTCTGAACAAGGGAAAAAGGTGCTTATACCTGCTTCATTCACGGGAAGTAAGAGATTCATGAGGAAACATTATCTAGACGCGATGGCAACATGCAAGTACTACGGATACCCGGATTTTTTCATAACAATTCCTTGCAATCCAAAATGGCCTGAGATAACGAGGTTTTTGGAAAAATATGATCTAAAGATCGAGGATCGACCAGATATTTGTTGCAGGATTTTTAAAATGAAGCTCGATAATTTAGTGAATTATCTAACGAAAGACCAGTTATGGGCCACGTTAACTCAGGTATGTCAAAAAGATTATCTAATTCGATTTATTACATGTATTTTTAACTTTTTCTAATTGTTTTACTTTTATTTCAGCGATGTATACCATTGAATTCCAAAAAAGAGGATTGCCATATGCCCACATGGTTGTTTTCTTGAAATCCGAATCCAAACTACCAACAGGCGAGGACATAGATAGATTTAAATCAGCAGAGATACCGGACAAGGACTTGGATCCTATTTTGTACGAAATTGTTGGAGACTTGATGATACATGGACCATGCGGTGATGACAATCCAAAAAATGTTTGTATGCATGAGAAAAGGTGTACAAAATTCTTTCCTAAGCCTACTGGATCAGTTACTAAAATTGATGATGCTGGCTTCCCCATCTATAGACGTCGTATGGATCAAAGAACCATTCTGAAGAGGAGTGTTTTGTGTGATAACCGATATGTTGTCTCATATAATCCAGATCTCTTAAAGCGTTTTCGGGCACATGTTAACGTTGAGTGGTGCAACCAAACCAGGTCTATAAAGTCCTATTCAAATATATAAACAAGGGTCCAGATTACATTAGAGCAGCAATCCAGGATGAAGACGGTAACCCCGTTATATCCCAAGATGAGGTTGAGCAACATTACAATTGCAGGTAACTTTGTGAAACTAATTTTTAAGATTAGATCGCTTGAATAATTACTTAAGTATGATTTAAAAAAAACAAGATTATTTATTTCTGTTTGATTTGCTCATTCTTAGATACATTTCACCGTATGAATCATCATGGAGGCTTCTAAAGATTCTTACACAGTACCGAACCACGGCAGTAATGCAACTTTCGTTTCATTTGCCTGGTAAACAAATGTGTATATATCACGAAGGAGAGAGCGTTGACCAAGTCTTAAACAAGGCATCGGTAGGTCAGTCACAATTTCTAGCGTGGATGGAGGCAAACAAGGAACATACCTTGGCAAAGGAGCTAACATATGCTGATTTCCCAACAAAATTCGTCTGGATCTCAAAGCAGCGGCAATGGAGAATACGAAAACAAGGTTTTGCCATAGGCACACTGGTGTATGTCTCACCTTCCGCTGAAGACGCATATCATGTGAGGATTCTTCTCAATATAGTCAAGGGCCCTGAGAGTTTTGATGACTTAAAAAAGGTTAATGGTGTTATATACTCTTCTTTCCGAGAAGCATGCTTTGCGCTTGGTTTGTTAGACGATGATAAAGAATACATCGAAGGAATTAAAGAGGCCAGTTTTTGGGGAACTGGAAAGTTTCTTCATAAACTTTTTGCTATAATGCTTCTTTCGAGTAGTGTAGCAGTTCCGATCAACGTCTGGAATGCTACTTGGAAAATATTAACTGAGGATTTCTTATATCAGAAAAGGCGTGAAGAGAATGACCCAGGTAAGATGGATTTGAAATTTTAAACTATTTTACAAGATTCACATTATCTTAGTTGCTAACAGACTTATTTGTATATCTAGGTTTGGTGTTGACTGAAGCCCAATATAAGAATCTTGGTTTGTCAGATATAGAGAAGTATATGCGCAGAAACGGTCATTCATTATCCGACTATAAAGGAGAGATGCCAGTCCCTGATGATATTGGAAAGTATAAGAAATCAAATCATCTAATCCGGGATGAGAAATCATACGATCGTGCAAAACTTGCAAACGATCATGTCAAGTTGTTTTCAACAATAACCAATGAACAGAAGGATATCTACAATGAGATAATGGATGCAGTTACAAGAGGTATCGGTGGAATGTTTTTTGTTTATGGATATGGTGGGACAGGTAAAACGTACCTATGGAGGCTTTTAGGCGCTGCTCTTCGTTCTCAAGGAAAAATAGTTCTCAATGTTGCATCAAGTGGCATTGCAGCATTGTTATTAGAGAGAGGAAGAACAGCGCATTCTCGGTTTGGAATACCCATAGTTGTGAACGAGTATACATTCTGTAATGTGAGTTCTGGATCACACCAAGCAGATCTGATTGAAGCAGCCGATCTTATTATATGGGATGAGGCTCCGATGATGAGCAAGCATTGTTTTGAGACATTGGATCGGACTATGCGTGATATACTAAAGTGTGATAAGGTCTTTGGTGGAAATGTCGTTGTTTTGGGTGGTGACTTTCGACAAATACTCCCTGTTATTGTCGGAGGCAATAGCTCAGAGACTATATTGGCAACTGTGAATTCTTCTCATATTTGGTCTGATTGCAAAGTTCTGCAGCTAAAGACAAATATGAGACTGCTTCGTGGCGATAATGATTTTAATAATCAAGAAATTGAAGAATTCGCCAAGTGGATCTTGGATATTGGTGATGGAAAACTAAATATTCATGATACCATAGAAGATGAATTAGAAATTCCAGCGGATTTGCTGATAAGCGGAGAAGGTGATCCTGTTAAGAGAATAGTCTCGGAGATTTATGGTCAATCTTACACAACCACTCGTGAACCAGTTTTTTTTTCAGGAAAGGGCAATACTCAGTCCACGGAATCAGGATGTTGACGTTATCAATGAATTCATGCTATCAGAACTCAAAGGTCTTCGTTATATGATTTATCATAATTCTTTTTAATACGTATTTATATTATAATTAAAATATATCAGTACTAACATAGTTTGAATTGTTTTTATTAGGTGAGGAACATGAATACCTTAGTGCCGATAGCATTGATATTTCAGACACAAGCAAAATAGACGAAGTCGTCTATACACAGGAGTATCTTAATAGTATAAAGGTATCACGGCTGCCAAATCATTCTCTCAAGTTAAAGATAGGAGCTCCAATAATGTTGCTTAGAAATATTGATCCTAAGGGTGGTTTGTGTAATGGTACGAGGTTGCTTATTACTCGGTTAGCTAGGCATGTAATCGAGGCAAGCCATATAACCGGGAAGAAAATAGGAAAAAAGGTTATCATACCTAGAATGTTTGTGTCACCACCAGAAGCAAGGTTTCCTTTTAGAATGCGCCGGAGGCAGTTTCCTATTACCATAGCTTTTGCTATGACTATAAACAAAAGTCAGGGTCAGACTCTACAAAAGGTGGGATTATACTTGCCAAAGCCAGTGTTCTCGCATTGTCAACTTTATGTCGCCGTCTCTAGAGTTACATCACGCCAAGGGTTGAAGATTCTTATTACAGATAAGAATGGCAAAGCACAAAAGAAGACAATGAATGTTGTTTACAAAGACGTGTTTGAAAACATTTATAGAAATTCGCGGTTGGTTTGAATAGATTGTTTTGTTTGCTACTAAAAGTATGTTTAGATTACATTGGATATTAGTTATAATATTTTGGTGGTCATTGGTATTTTTAAACTGTTTTATCTTTTAAATTATGTTATATTTAACTGATTTATCTTTTGGATCTTCTTATATTATGAATTAGTGTTCACTATGATAACGTTTTGAATAGCTCTGTTTGTTTGAATTAAAAAATTAGTAAATGATCAGTTGTTATAACATGCTTTTTTAAGTATATATATTAAACATTATACAAATCAATTTATAAGCTTCCAATTATGGTTTGAATATTACATTTTTAACTCAACAAACTTTCGAAATATGGATCGAATATTAAATTTAAAACACAAAAAACTGTTTAGGTATTATATTCAAAACTAAAAAAACTTTTGAAGAGCATCAGCCCGTGCAGGGCGCGGACCAGCCACCTAGTTTGTCCGTAAAATACTATCTTACTTTATAAATTATCTGCATCCAAATACAAAAACAAACAAGACATTAATAAACAAGCAACAAGAGATTCAAGATGATATCAAAATCAAAATGACTTTAATTTGTTTTGCACATGGAAGAGAGAAATACTCTCACCTATTTGGTTCACTAGGGATTGGCAAGAGAGATGTAATGACATAGAAGCTATTTTCAGACCGTTTAGCCATGGATCTAGGCTTTGGACCCATATAGATCGATCTTTTTATTTTAATTTATTGAAAACGCTTTTTCTTACCGTCCAAATTTCAATGTATCCACATCTTTTGTTGTATTCAGCTTATTTTGTTCCACTTCCAAGCATTGTTGTCTGACCTTCAGACCCTACTTATTCTTGAAACAAAGAGTTGTGAATAAGTTAGTTATTTATCAGATTATAGATCCAATTCAAATATATATATATATATATATATATGGAAGAATTGGTTTTATAATACTGATTGAATTAAAATTTGTTCCCTTAATGTTTTTCATTTTTTTGTCACTTTTTGACATAATTGTCCTTTTAAATCAGTTATAGCAGTTATAATTAAAAATAAATTCGAAACTATATTTTAAAATTTTCGAAAATACCTAAAAAAGAATTAAAAATATTTTCGTATATCATTTATGGAAAAAAAATATTTTTATAATATTTTTAAAATTCGTTCTACGCTTGGTAGAATGCATGTTCTATGTTCTACGTTCGCGTAGAATCCTGTTTCTATAGTTCTTCACATATTCTATCAGCCTGTAGAAGTCGTTTTCTATAGGTCTTTATATATTCTACCGATTAGTAGATTACAACGTCTACTGGATAGACTATATTCTACATGTTGGTAGAATACATCTTCTACTTGTTAGACCAGGTTCTACGTTATTGTAGAACGGTTCTTCTACCTGTTAGACTTCATTCTACATTAACGTAGAATATATCTTCTACCTGTTAGACTTTATTCTACATTAACATAGAATACATCTTCTACCAAAATCTGAGAAAATTTAGGAAAATTAGTTAACTCCCAGATCTAAAAAATTTCGAAAATCTTTTTTTTTTTTTTAATTTTTCAACTTTTTTTATCAATTTTTGACCTTTTTTTCTCTTTTGGCTGTCATCGTTCTCTTCTTTTTCTTTCTCATTGATCAAGCAGATTTTTCCTAAGTTTACATATCTTATTCTTCAAACATGCTACATATCTATGTGACTTGTGGTTCATAGAAATCAGGGACAGATAAAAAGTGGATTTATAAACCCTAAACTCGAAACTGAATGATAACGAAGAAGATAGGCGAAGGAGAAAGACTGTGTCCACTGTGTATTGTGTATTTACCAGAAACTGATTTTCCGGCGAAGACTGTGTAGGTGGAAGAGACTGTATCGATGATGTCGATGAAGAAGAAAGAGATTGTGTGGATGGAGATGTAGAATCTCTTTTCTACTGATATTTTTTAGTTATAAAATATTATTAATTTAAAAATTAATTAATTAAATAATTCGAAATTAATGGGTATAATGGGAAAAAATTTCAGTAAAACATTATAAGGACAAATTATTTTCAAAAAACATTATGGAAACAAATTATAATTCAATCAGCATTATAAAACCAATTCTCCCTATATATATTGAGAAAACACACACACTAAAATACGAATAGGTTAATCTATAATGAAAATCACAAAGCATTTTTGGCTTATGCTTTGATGCTCTCAGAGAATTGCTTTCCGGTAGATTATTGGCTTAGGCTTTGATGTTTAATTGATATAAACATTTCAGTTATGAAATTAAAGGGATTTGTTCGCTAATCCAGCCAATTTTTTGTTGACTGTTGGTAAACAAAGAAGTTACAGAGGAAAGAGAATTTTTTTTAGAGAGAGTAAACATTTTTAGAGAGAGAAAGCTTAGAGAGATCAATTAGAATGACTTTTGAACGGTGATAAGTGGTTGATTCCATCTGTGATCTCTTCTCTGATTTCTGCACCCGTTTTCAGATCATACCAATACATATTCATCATTAAACCGGATAAAGATATATCTTCGGTTTAAACGCTTCTGCATAAAACTCTTACATTTTGCGATTTTAAACACTAAATAAGCTTGTTGGTTAAATTTTTAGCTTTTTTTGTCTGTTTTCTCTTCTTGAATTTTTTTTCTCCATTTCATGAGAGTATTCTTGGGTTCAAAACAACCATCAATGTTTTGGAAAAAAAATCTATACAAATGTTACCTTCTGCTATGACTCATCCTAAAGAAGGCATGATGTATTTTAATGATTGAAGTGTTTTTTGCACTTTTTCTTCACAATCCATGAATGGTATTGTTCATAAGAGTTTTCTGAAGGGTTGATTTGTAAATCCGAATAATGTGTGTGTTTTTTTTTTGCAGAAAATTCAGAATTGTAAAATGGTATAATTTTCTAATTTTTTTATTTGCTTTTTGTTAGAGTTTTTTACTTAAAATAATTGCAAAGATAAATATGTTTATGAATATAATTTTTGCTAATTGATTATAGGATATGCAAAATAATATTTAATTTACTTCTTTTCTTTTGTGATGTTGTATGAAATAGTGTTGTCGTAAAAATACAGGACTTTTGGTTCAGAGAGCTTCGTTGTATATTCATTACTTAGGATTCCAGGACCATACTTACAAGTATACATAATTAATATGACAAGTATTATGACAAATATAGATTACTATTATGACAAGTACAGTAAAAACTCTATAAATTAATAATGTTGGGACTTTGATATTTTATTAATTTATAGAGTTATTAATTTATAGATTTCAAAGAAAGAAATATTTTCTATTTTTATCAATTTTGAAAGAGATTTTTTTTAAAATTATAATTTTTCAATAATTATTTCTAATATTAAAGATGATTTCTAGGAAAATTTTAAGTTAAAATAAATAAAAACATCACTAAACTTATATTTTAATAAATTATTTTATTTATATGTTTATATCAAAATTTATTTATGGTAATTATTAATTTATGATATTAATGGGACCATATATTTACATAAAAGTTTTGCTAAAATTATTATCTTATTATATTATCGAATCGAGTTATATTTTGAACTGACCCAACTCGGGACCATGAAAAATTATTAATTTATAGTGTTTATTAATTTATCGAGTATTAATTTATAGAGTTTTTACTGTATAGTCTTATAAATATAAGAAGTGTATAGATAAATGACTATATGCTCGCTCAACCAGAAATTACCAAAGAAATAAAGACTACCAATGTGATGTCTTATAGTATAAGTAAGAGTTGACCAATACCAATCTAGTATAAAACCACTAGCTATAAACTGGGTCTATTATGCACAAAAGATGAGCTGACCTGTGATAAAATTATTACACCAATTAGTATAAATCACAAGCACAATACCACATGTACTTGTGATGGGATCAGGATGACCAGCAACATTAGGAGGTGGAGCATTTAGTAGTGGAGGTGGAGGAGGATAAAGATGTTCGCAAAACTCATCGGTAGTAAAACTTGCTTCACCTAATTGAAGCCAAAACTTGTCATTGGCCACAACAACATCCAAATCTCCTCCTCCTCCTGCTTTCTGTTGTTGGAGGTTGCTGGAGGTATAAGGACTGTAACAAAATGAGAAAACTCTGAAAACCAGTTGGATTTGTGAAAATCTCTAAATTTTTTTTTTAAATCAATAAATCTCTACAAATTCTATTTAATTATTTCAATTTGTAGTTAATTATTTCAATTATGTTTTACTTTTCATTTTCAAAATTTAACTATATACAAATTAAATCAAAGCTTTACGAGCCTCACATAAATGATTTTCCATAAGAAACAATTTGGGTCATTTATTTTCTTTATTCTTTGTTTTTGATCATCAACAGCTTTACCTTGAGTTTTGACTTGAGCCAAATAATGACATGATTATTATAAGTGAGTTCTTAACAAAATTACTCAGAAAGAAAGAGACAGATCGACGACTCTTATTCATTTTTCAAACCGAAAAACACTCAAAATTCAAGTTACAAGCATCAAACTTTTTTCTATTGTTGAACCAAGGAGAAATGATGATTCATGAAGTTGATGAGTGTGTTCAAGCTATGACTGATCCACCAAATTAAGAAAAGCCACAAAATTTTCCACTGACAGTGTCAATCTCATTGAAGCAAGGTCTTGTACTCATTGTACCAACCAGTGGATAAATGAATCCAGCTCCCATGCTTCCTCTTACATCTCTTATCAGGCAACACAATCAAAAATATCATTTCTATGAAAGGACAGAAAATGTACTACTTGTTATAAACTTAAACCTTATGTATATAGGGTATGAATGGAGAATGTAATAAAAACGGACAGTCCAGTTAAGCAGATGGGCCATTCAGTATTTCACATTCAACATTTTGTTTGGTAGATAGAAAAGAGTGAATGCTTTACTTTCTGCAATTTTTTTTGTTTTTTAGTAGAAAGAAGTAGACGAAACGTCAAATTAGCGAACATCTAATAAAAACAAGAAGATGACCCTTTTATCTTAACAGAAATCAAGAAGTTATATTAAACTATATATGTGTCTTTATATAAGAAGAAAAAGAGATATGAAGTTTGTGTACAAATCAAACATTCTCACCATCCAGAAAAAAAATGTTATACCAAAGTACATCACTTCGTATACAAAATACATTATTTTTAGTAAATGAATGTTTATAATTTAGTTTTATTATATATGTTTTTATATTTCACTATAATAAAGGATAACAATGTTAATTATTAGACTTATAAATATGTTAGGTTTTTTAATATTTCTATGATAATTATTTTTTAAAGTGTGTACAAAACATAATATTTGTATAGTATACATATTTATATTTAGTAAAGTTAGTAAGATTATTTAAGATGAACCACTAATTTTAATTTACATAGCAATGTAAAAAGTAAGTATACATTATAGTAATATTTATATTTATTTAGAAAAACATAAATTATAGCAATATTTATATTGATTTCTAATTACATAAATTATAATATTTGGTATACTGTTAATAAAATTAATAAAAGTTGAAAAAATTCATAAAAATAGTAAAAATTTATTCATGTTTTTCAAGCAAATACATATATTTCATTTGAATCAAATATAGTTACGTACATTGTAGATATATTATAAACATGCGAATTAAATAATTATAATTATGTTATGTAACTATAAAATATATGATATTATATATAGTTTTTATGACATGTCATCACTGATAGTTCGTTTTACGTAAATTTAGAAGTTTAAGTAACTAAATTTTACTCAGTTATAAAATATATGTATTGTATAATCAACATTTAATAACGATAACATATATAACATTAACAAATACATGTTTTTTTATGAATAAATATAATGATTTATTGTTAAAACAAAATATATTAATTATTAATAATGTTATCTTTACATTTGTAGATATGTCGTCTAACCGCCTACAAAACACAAATGCTTCAATCCGAAGAGAGACAAGTGTACCCACAGAATCATCAGCACGGATAAATAGTTAACATTTCTTTTTATAATTTTTAGTGTAGTTATAATTGTGTAAAAAATATATTGAGAATTTTGAGAATATGTAGGGTGCAGATAATTTTAAATGGACTCCTATCCGAGAAAGAATATTTATTGAGATGTATGATGAAACGACTAAGATGAATAATTACCTTTTAAAAGATCCCACAATTTTGGGTAAAAAGTTTATGGTTAAAAAGTTCAACGAAGAGTTCGGCGTTAATATAATATATAAGTTTTTTTACGAAAAACTTGATCAGTTGAAAAAAAAGTACCAGAATTATTTGCCGGAAATTCACAAGTCTCTTTTGAGAGTGGCTCACGAGGAAGTCGTAAGAAACAATCATTTGAAACAACCTTAACAGAGATAATGACTAGATTTAAAGAGTTTCAACGCTAAAATTTACGTTTGAATCCATTTGACAAAGATAATTACAACAATTTTGATGTGGCTATGAAGACATTTGAATCGATGGAGCTTCCAAAGGATACAAATTTCTACTGAGCATGCATCCAAGATTTTCGTGAAGGCGAATTTTGGCGTAAGTATTTCATTGATAGAGCTGATAATACTTTCGAAGATAAGATACAATTTTTACAAGCTCTAACTGAATTTACACGCGATGATGAACGTGTTGGAAAGTGTTTCTCGGGAAAAAATTTGGGAGTCCAAGTTCAAGTGATTTTCATTCTGGTAGTCCATCTTCTGGTGGTAATAATACATGTGGTCAGTGGGGTCATCCTTTTCAACAATGGGGTATGCCACTTAGCGCTCAACAATGGGACACACCACCAAACGCTCAACAATGGGGTATACCACCAAGCGCTCAACGATGAGGCACACCATCCTGTGGTCCACAATGCGGCACATCACCAAGCACTCAACAATGGGGCACACAACAAACTGCAAAACAATGGGGTTCACCATCAAATGCTCTACAATGGGGAACACCTCCAAATGTCTCACATTGGAGTTCATCATCAAATGTTTCGCCATGGGATTCATCGCCGAGTGCTTCACAATGGGGTCCGCCAACAAATGTGCAACATGGGTTTGCAGTGCGAACTCAAACAGAAACAACAATAGAATGCTCAAAAAGGAGTTACAGTAGAAACACCACTTCCTAGTTCATGAAACGTTCAAGGACGTAAAGCAGGAGGATTATTCAACATTTTAGGAACAAGACAAAGACCAAATTTAAATGAAACTCATCAAAGCGACTCAGGCGATGAAGATTAGATTAGTATCACATGTACTTGGTTATTAGTGATTATGTTCTGTTTGGCAAACTTTTGGTAATAATATAATTAAGTTGTTATGTATTTCATTCATGTCATTTGAGATCTTATTTATCTAATATTATTTTTATATGTGTGTTCTCAAATGTTAGGTTTTTCGTATATGCCAGCTGCGATCACATGGAGTACTCCGCTTTCTAAGTTATAAAGAGAGAGTTAAGTTATGAAATTTGGAGAATGAGCAATTTGAGGAGTTAATAATCCAACCAGCACTCAATTACTACAATCGGTATTTTGAAAGAGGACCAGTACAAACATATAATGGTTTGGGGTGGAGGAACATTTGGCGCCGCTTACAATAATATCATGCTGCTTGTCTTCAGCTACTAAGAATGTCACTTACTTATTTTAGAACATTGTGTGAAAACCTGCAAACAAATTATGGATTACGGCCAACATTAAAATGTAAGCATTGAAGAGAGTATGGTCATGTTTCTACGCATATGTGGATACAATAATGTTCAAAGGGATGTTGGATTATGATTCAGAAGAACTCAAGAAACAGTGAAAAGGAAATTCTTTGAAGTACTTACAGCGACTGAGTTACTTGCTTGTGATTTTATCATAACTACAAGAAGACAAGACCTACTCAGAATTCTTGACAGACTTCTAATGAATTCAAGGTACTGGCCATGTTTTAGTGGATTTCTTGGAGCAGTGGATGAAGTTCATGTATGTGTAAAGGTGAAACCTCAATTACAAGGAATGTATTGGAGTCGGCACTGTAAAACATCGTTTAACATCATGGCAATTTGTTATTTCAATATGTAGTTCACATCTGTTTGGAATGGTGCACCAGGATCTTGTCACGATACAAAAGTTTGCACGATGGCACAAGTTAGTATCGCTGAATTTCATTTGCTCCCCGCTAATAAGTATTATTTAGTTGACTCTAGATATCCAAATAAACAGGATTTTCTTGATCCCTATAGATCTTCACGTAACATGGTTATTCGGTTCCATATGTCACAGTTTAACAATGGTTCTCCTCCTCGAAATAAGCAAGAATTTTTTAATCGATGGCATGCATCATTGTGTTCTGTTATTGAAAGAACATTTGGAGTTCGGAAAAAAAAATAGAGGATTCTTTCTGATTTTCCTAGATAAAATATTGAAGTACAGAAAAAAGTGGTAATGGCTACAATGAGGTTTTATAATTTTATCAGAATTTCAAAATTTTCAGATGAAGATTTTGCAGAAATAATGGACCAGATTGAATTTGACAACGAGAAATCTGAAATGATTTAGACGACACTGAAGCAGCAGAGATAGGCGGACATCATATGATGTATATCAGAGAACAAATTGCAGAATGGGAAAATTAAAATAATAATATATTAATTTTTTTCACTTAATGTATTATCTCTTTATTTGTTTATGTATAGTATTCATATTTATAATCATAACTATTTTTTCTATTAATATTTAATTTAAATATAAATATATGTTTTGAACTATTTTTCCCGTTATATAATATATTTGGACCGCTTGATCCGCACTTGTTCCGCTTGATCCGTCTTATCCGCACTTGATACGCCTGATCTGCTTGAACCGCTAGATTTGCATCACCTGATTTGCTTTCTCCATTCAAAGCCATATTATATATTAAAAAGAGAGATAAAGTTAGTGGAGAGAGACAATAAGAGGGAGGGAGAAGAAGTTTTTCTATTAACTTCACTTCAATTATAAAAGGGAGAAGTTCCTCTATTTATAAGATGAGGACAAGCATAAAAGATTATAAAAAAGTGGTAAAAATCACACGTAAGCAAACGAAAGATTGATGAAGTTTGTGGTTAATAATCATTTATTTATTTAACACTATTAAGTAAATGATACTCCACCACAATATTTATCTATCCTTAATATGATGACGTGTAGATTTCATCACATTTTACTTGTGGTAGTTTATGTTTGCTCTCCCCTTATAAATAGAGGATACTTGCCCATTTTGTAAGTAAGTAAAGTTAATAATATAACTTCTCTCCCTCATATCATCTCCACTCACTCTCTCTCATTGTATATAAATATAATATTTAAGTTTACAAGACGTTATCAGCACGAGCGCTTTTCGATCCGTTCTTATACCAAAAAGATAAGATTTAAATCTATGTTTGATTTATTTCAATTTTATATATTATTTTGGGATGATAGGCTCTGCCTTTCCCAAACCGTTGATTTAAATTTATGTTCAATTTATTTTTAAAGTGTACGAGATGATAGGCTCTGCCTTCCCCGAACCAATCGTTAAGATAGACTATGCCTTCACGATCATATGATTATATGGTAGACTATGTCTCCTCAGATCATATAAATGGAGTGGAAGGTTATACATCCTCTTTGTTTATATATGGAATGAAAGGTTATGCCTCTTCCTAAAAACTATAGTAGGCTCTGCCTCCTCAATTATATAAAAGGTTATGCCTTCTATATTGCCTATATATATATATATATATATATGCATATTCAAAAGTTTTTATCATGTTTTTCTTTAAAAACAAAATTTAAATTAAATATCTCGCTAAATTTATGATATATATACAGTTATAATGTCGAATTTGGCGAAGCTCGAAATCCCTGCCCTTGATGTGTCTGGCAAAAATTACATGTCATGGGCAGTAGGTGCAAAAATCCATCTAAGAGGAAACGGACTTCTCGATACCATCGATAAGTTGGAAACGACATCAGATGAGAAAAAAGCGAAAGCCATGATATTTTTGCTCCACCACATCGATAATAGTTTAAAAGAGGAATACATCACGAAAGAAGATCCTGCAGATCTTTTGCAATCTCTCAAAGATAGGTTTGATCACCAGAAATATGTGATCTTATCAAAAGCCAAACATGAGTGGTTGAATCTCCGGTTTCAGGATTACAAAAGTGTTGGTGAATATAATTCTGCTATGTTCAGAAATACTTCTAGGATGGTGTTATGTGGACAGGAGGTAAGTGATTTCAACATGATCGAAAAAACTCTCCAAACATTTCATTCTGGAAATATAATCCTGCAACAGCAATACCGGACAAAAGGTTACACCACTTACTCGGAGTTGATGCAAGTCATCCTTGTAGGTGAACAAAATAATCAGCTTGTGATGTTAAACCATCAAACTCATCCAACTGGATCATCGCCATTCCCTGAAGCGAATGTTGCGTCATCCAGTCAAAATAATAGAGCCGAACGCGTCTGCGGTCACGGACGAGGTCGTGGACGAGGAAGACAAATTGATGTTGGTAGGGAAGCAGGAAAGCAAAAAGAAACTGTTTGTTACAAATGCGGCATGAAAAATTATTGGGCAAAAACCTGCCGTACGCCAAGACATTTAGCCGATCTGTACCGAGCTTCACAAAATGCCAAAAAAAAGGATAAACGAAAGAATTTTGAAACCAATTTCATCTCCAATGAAACTCGACCTTCCTTTGATGGCATAAGTGATTGTACTCATCTTGATATCGCTGATTTCCTTGTTGATCCTGAAGAATCAACGGAAACAAAACGATTAAAATCAATGTAATATAAAGTCTTCTTGAAGAAGACAAGAAAAAGCAATGTAATTTTAAATAAGAATGTAATATATTTTTGTTAACAAGAAAAGGTTTTTCTTAATATAAATTAATTTCTAAAATCATGTTGTGGTTTATTAATGCATTTTCTTGCATATTGTGATTCAGAACATGTTACCGTTTGAGATTCAGGAGGGAAATACATGTCTAGCCGACAGTGCTACGATATATACTATACTTAAAGATAAAAAGTATTTCTCCTGTCTCACGATAAAGGACTCCATCGGAAGCGTGAGTACCATATCTGGTAATGCAAACATTATAATAGGTTCCGGAAAAGCTAATTTTTCAATGGCAAGGGGGCGAAGTTTGAAATAAGTGATGCATTATATTCCCCCAAATCTAGCCGAAACTTGTTAAGTTTTAAAGGTATTCGAGGAAATGGATATCATATATATAGCAAGTACGAATAAGAATGTCATTGAATATTTTTGCATTACATCTGAGAGGAAACATGTATTGGAAGAATGACCAATGATGTCCTCTAGGTTATATTGCACAAAAATGAATATGATTGAATCATATGTTACAGTAAACTCGGGGTTTACTAGTACATTTAGAGTATGTCATGAAAGATTTGGCCATCCTAGATCAGTCATGATGAGAAGGATTGATCAAAACTCGAGTGGCCACCCATTGAAGGGTTTTCAATCGGGAGAGTTTTTATGTCAAACATGTTCTCAAGGAAAACTCATAAATAGGTCCTCGCCAACCAAAGTTGGGAATGAATCCTCTGTATTCTTAGAGAGAATACACGGTTATATATGTGGGGCGATTCACCCACCGTGCGGGCTATTTAGATATTTTATGGTATTAATTGACGCATCTAATAGATGGTCACATGTGTGTCTATTGACCACATGACATATGGCTTTCGCAAGATTCATTGCCCTAAATAATCAGGTTGAGAGCGCAATTCCCTGATTATGCCATAAAAAAAATCAGGCTTGATAACGCTGGTGAATTCACTTCAGCGGCCTTTAATGATTATTGTATGTCATTGGAAATAAATGTTGAGCATCCGGTTCCACATGTTCATACACAAAATGGCATGGCTGAGTCGTTGATAAAACGGTTGCAGTTGATTGCAAGACCGTTAATATTGAGAACAAAACTCTCAATTACTGTATGGGGACATGCTATATTGCATGCTGGGGCATTGGTCCAGATGAGGCCAAGTGCATATAATGAATATTCCTCAATACAGTTAACATCTGGCAAGGAGACAAATGTATCCCATCTCCGCATTTTTGGATGTGCGGTCTATGTCAATAGCCCCACCACAAAGAACAAAAATGGGGCCACAAAGGAGATTGGGACTATATATTGGCTATATGCCACTAAGTATAACTAGATATCTTGAACCGATAACAGGAGATATGTTTACGACACGTTTTTCCGATTGCCACTTTAATCAAAATGAATTTCGTGCGTTAAGGAGAGGATCAAAAGAATCAGCAAAGGATATCACATGGTGTACACAAACCTTGGCTTATCTTGATCCCCCTACCCATCAACGCGAAGTGGAAGTTCAGAAAATAATACATGAGCAAAGCTTGGCAAACCAGTTACCTGATGCGTTCACAGATAGGAGAACGGTGACGAAATCATATATCCCCGCTGCTAATGCTCCATTAAAAATAAATGTTCCGGAACAAGTTATTGATGGGAATAAAGTAAATGAACCGCAGTTTTAATTAAAGCGCGAGAGGTCGATGGACTTGAAGGATAAAATCCTCGAAAGAAAAAGAAATTAGGAGACAAGGTTCCAGAAGAACTGAATAAAGAAAAATGTCTTGAAGACATTGGTGAAAAGATTATAGAAGAACCATATAAAGATATATGTCCTGAAGACATACATGAAGAGGTTCCAGAAAAACCAGTTAAAGAAGTTCGTCCAGAAGACGAACATGATACTGAAAAGTATGAGATTTCCATTAACTTCGCCCAAAGTGGGACATTATGGGATAGAAGTAAGATAAATGATACAAATGGAATGTTCTCCTTTTCAGTATCCAAAGAAACTGAAAATGAAAATGATGATCCAGATCCAAGGTCTGTGTCAGAATGCCATAAAAGGCCTGACTGGGAGAAATGGCAAATGGTCACGAGAAATGAATTAATCTCCCTGAATAAAAGAAATGTCTTTGGACCTATAGTCATTACACCAGAAGATGTAATGCCAGTCGGGTGCAAATGGGTCTTTGTGAGAAAAAGAAATGAGAAAAATGAGGTCACAAGATATAAAGCCCGACTTGTGGCACAAGGTTTTTATCAAAGATCGGGAATTGATTATGAAGATACATATTCTCCGGTCATGGATGCAATCACATTCAAGTACTTAATGAGCCTAATGGCATCCAAAAATCTAGAAATATACCTTATGGATGTTGTGACTGCATATCTATACGGATCACTTGATAGTGATATATATATAAAAATCCCAGAGGGAGTAAAGATCCCAGAAGGATCAAAGCTGTCTGAAACATCTAAAGACATATGTTCGGTCAAATTACAGCGATCACTTTATGGATTAAAACAGTCTGGACGCATGTGGTATAATCTCTTGAGTGAATACTTGTTGAGTAAATGATACATCAACAATGCGATATGCCCTTGCGTGTTTATTACGAAATCGTCATCAGGATTTGTGACCATTGCTGTATATGTTGATGACCTGAACATAATTGGAACTCAAAAGGCAATTGATGATGCAAGAACTCACATGAAAGAAAAGTTCAAAATGAAAGATCTTGGAAAAACAAAATTTTGTCTAGGGTTCCAAATTGAGCATTTCCAAGACGGAATATTTGTGAATCAGTCAAATTACACCAAAAGGGTGTTAAAACGCTATAAAATGGATAATGCAACTCCGTTGAGTATTCCAATGGTCAATAGATCACTTGATATTAACAAGGATCTATTTCGACCTTATGAAGATAGCAAAAACGTATTAGGTCATAAAGTACCTTATATAAGCGCTATCGATGGGCTTATGTATCTTGCAAATTGTACTCGACCAGATATAGCCTTTGCTACTAATCTACTTGCAAGATACAGCTCATCTCTTACGCGCAGACATTAGAATGGGATAAAACATATTTTTTGTTATCTCCAAAGTACGGTTAATCTGGGTTTATTTTATCCTAGAAACCCCAAAGTTGGTCTAGTTGGTTTTGCAGATGCAGTATATTTATCAGATCCGCATAAAGTTCGGTCGCAAACTGGATATGTTTTTACAATTAGTGGGACGACGATCTCGTGGCGTTCTCAAAAACAGATTTTGGTTGCCACTTCTTCAAATTATGCGGAAATCATTGCTCTTCATGAAGTATGTAGAGAATGCATATGACTCCGATCTATGACTCAACATATACAAGGTGCAAGTAGAATAGTCATCAATACATAACCAACACAAATATTCGAAGATAATGCTGCATGTGTTTCTCAACTCAAGGAAGGCTTCATCAAGAGCGATAGAACAAAACTTATTCCTCCAAGATTTTTCTCTTACACTCAAGAACTCGAGAAGAATCAGGAAGTGAATATCCAATATGTTTGCTCGAGTGACAATGCAGCAAATCTTTTTTCAAAGGCGTTTCCCACTTCATCATTCAGAAAACATGTCCATAGTATTGGAATGCGCCGACTGCAAGATCTATGAATAAATTTTATATTTATCACTTCCAAAGGAAGATTACGATATTGTACTCTTTTTTCTTTGTCCTAGTTTTTATCTCAATGGGTTTTTCCATGATAAAGTTTTTAACGAAACAGTACGTAATATGTTATTAGTGATGAATAATCAAGAAAGAGTGTTAAGTAAATGATTCTCCACCACAATATTTACCTACTCTTAATATGATCACGTGTAGATTTCATCATCTTTTACTTATGATCGTTTATGTTTGCTCTCTCCTTATAAATAGAATTTTATAAAAGATACTTCCCATTTTGTAAATAAATGAAGTTAATAATACAACTTCTTTTCTTCTTATTATCTTCACTCACTCTCTCTTTTTTTTTATATACATATAGTATTTAAGTTTACAAGAAACACTAGTCTCTCCTCCAGTAATTATTGCATTTTTATTGAAATTACATTTCATGTAGTTTCCAACTTTCAGATAGAACAGCTTGTCGTTTTTCAACATTTTGTCTTTCGAAAAGTCCAACGTGGAGACACATACCCTGCTGTTTGTTTCCTAACATAGAGAACTTCTTGCCGTCTCGCGTATTCCGCCGTTGAATAACCCACACAAAGCCGCTGCTGCTGCTGCTGCTGCTGGAGAAGCTCAGTTCGGTGCTTCAATGGCAACGACGGTGAATGTCAAACTTTCTCGATCAAACCGTATCTATCGCTCTTCCGTATGTCTCGAATCTCTTTATTCTGATTACGATACTTAACGAGGAAGAGCGACTTTTAAATTATCCGGTTTCCAATTTTCGATCAGGAGCCAGTGGAAGGAAAAATCGTGATAAAATCTCCTACTTCGATTTCCCACGGAGTAATACGTTTATCCGTCAACGGATCGGTCAATTTACAGGTCTCACATTCTCGATTGTGCCTTTGTTCAAATTCGTGGAAAATCAATATCGACTTGAAATCTCCGACTGTTCTCAGGTTCGTGGAGGATCAGCTGGAGTTATAGAGTCCTTCTATGGTGTCATCAAACCCATCCAAATCGTGTAAGCATTGTTTCTCTGTTTGGTTCTTAGCTTCTTTTTGTTTTTTGTTTTTAATTAATTTCTCTATCAGATTCATATATCGTTTCTTGGACATATGGTCACAGCAAGAAGACGATCGAAATCAGAACTTCTGGTAAAATCGCTCCAGGAACTACAGAGGTAAATATACAATGTCCCTTTTGAGAAATTTGTTTTTCAACAATTAGTAAGCTCAAGATATTGAAACTTGAGCTGTATGGTTTGTGTTTGTTCCTGCAGATACCATTCTCTGTTAATCTTAGAGAGCCTAGGGAAAACATTGTAGAAAAGTTCTATGAGACATTTCATGGAACAAATATCAACATCCAAGTGAGTAAATCTGATCATTGTTTGAAAAGGATTTAAGAGTGTGTTCATCTGAGAACTGGAAAAACAAAAATTGATGCAAAAATCTGTGACAGTATCTACTAACTGCAGATATACCACGAGGGTACTTGCACAAACCTTTATCTGCAACAATGGAGTTTATAATCGAGAGCGGTAGAGGTACGTTTTCCTTTGACTTCATCGATGTTTCTGTGAAAATTTGGATCGTTTGTGATGTTTTCTTCTCGTTTTTTTTTTGTTTGGTTAAAGTTGATCTTCCTGAGCGGCCTATTCCTCCAGAAATGGTCATCTTCTACATCACTCAAGACACTCAGAGACATCCGTTACTTCCCGAGATTAAAACAGGTTTTGTTCTTCCAACATCTTGACACCAATTTGCAGATTTTTCGCCGTTCTCTTGATCTGTTAATGAGAGAAACTAATAGGACTATGTTTTGATCTCACAAGGTGGTTTTCGAGTGACGGGAAAAATAGCCACTCAATGCTCTTTGCAGGATCCACTAAGTGGCGAGTTAACAGTGGAAACATCTTCAGTTCCTATTACTTCTATCGACATTCACCTACTCCGTGTCGAGTCAATAATTGTAGGGGAGAGAATTATCACCGAGACCTCTCTAATTCAGTCTACACAGGTTAACTATGACCATTTAGTTTGTTTATGCAATAAATTGTAATATCGAAAATGCTTGCTTAAGAGATTAAGACAGTTCTTCTTCTCGATGTCATCGTTCAGATTGCAGATGGAGATGTGTGCCGTAACATGACACTACCAATTTACGTTTTACTTCCTCGGCTTCTGATGTGTCCGTCCGTTTTCGCCGGGTAAGTTTCTTTGGTTAACATTGAAACAAAAGACTCTAATTTGTTTATACTGTGAACAACTGGGCCGGCCATGATCATTGTCATGTGGAACAGCCCCTTCTCAGTGGAGTTTAAGGTATGCATTACCATAAGTTTCAAGTCAAAGCTAGCAAAAGCACAACCGAAATCTGATCCAACGGCTCCAAGACTGTGGGTGAGATAGAGATTCAATCAATCGTTCTTTCTTTTTCTTTTCTTCATTTATGATTTGGATCATACGGTAACAACGATTCATGTGAGATATTTTCCAGATGGCACTGGAGAGATTACCGCTGGAACTTGTCCGAACAAAACGAGATCAGTTCAGCTGCTAACGAACTAGCTAACACATCAAGTCAATACATGTCTTATTGTTTGTGTTTACACAGTAAGTTCGATAACCAAAAAGTGTATCCTCATGTTTCACTTGGAATCAAGAGTCCTCTTGCTCTGTCTGTCTAATTTAAGCGGTTTGAAATCACGTCTGCGTGCACAAAATACCATTTTAAGCGGTTTAAAATCACACTCTGTTACTACAAACGGAAAGAAAGGCACAAAAGAGATGATTTTAACCCATAAACAAATTGAACCAAATGAATATAAACAATGTACGTGAGTTATATACATAACTACATAGAGAAAATGACCGGCAAAGCCAAACGAAAAAAAGGGAAACAAAGGCTTATCTCCTGTATCTTACAGCCAACGGGCATTGTGGCGAATCAGGGTGAAGAGCTTTGAGCAAAGACACAAACTTGAGTGCATTCTCAGGGTTGCACCACTCTAGCTTCCATGCAACTGAATCCACTCTTTTGTTCTCTTTGATCTTCAAAGACACAATCCCGCCTTGCGATTCAACGATCTGGACAAGGACAATATTCAAGTTTGTACATGGAAGTTAACATCTCATCTCTTGATGAAGTGCGAGCAAAAGGGGTAATAAGAATGAAAAAGCTTATTACCGTCTCAGATATATCAGAAATGGAGCAACACGAGTCAAGCAAGAAATATGGAGCAGAAGAGGTATATGATGTTCGAGAACAAAGTTGTGTGAAGTCCTCATTGCATATAAAGAGACGCCCACCAGCCACAAATAGCGACCGCCAACGCCACGACACTTCTGTTCAGTTCAAAATGAACAAAAATCTTAGTAGTCAATCAGTGAGAGCTTGTATTGGAGGTTTGGGACGTAACGGACTTAAATAAACTGTAGCAACAAAACTGCGCTGCTTCATGGTTCATGATGTAGAGTGCAAATTTTTTCGGAACATTTAAGTGTAACAAGGGACACGAAGGATTATCTCTGGTGGTGTTCTTGATGTCATGTAATAAAAACCGGAGAGTATAAAAACGAAGGGGACACGATTGTAATATGAATCCTATACTACAGGTGGCCGACACGAGCATGAGTAATTGATCTTGCCTAACCACAGGTTTGCAAAATTATCGATAGTAAATACACTTCCAAGTCTACTTTCACGTGTGGTTTCAGGGGAGACGATGAAAAATACAGTGAGGCAATTCTTTATCAATATAAGATACTATAGTCACGAAAGAGAGATACCTCCACCAGTGCTGCTCTGAAAACGGAGAACATTGTACTGGAATATACTCAGCTTCATACATCTACATATTTCTTTCTCAAACAAGTCCACCTGAATATTCTCCAGACTGCCATTAACATGGAAAAAAAATTATGACAGAAAAATTTACAGAGCCGAATCTTGGTTGAAAGTTAATAGCTTACCTTTGCAGAGGAAATTTAACTTCTGTAGCCTGGGGATAAACGTGTATGATATTGAGTAATTCTGTTGTTTTCTCAATGCACTTCGTAACAAAAATGAATCCTGCATCCTCCCAAAAACGTAGCCTACCCAGAAGAAAAGAGAAAAGTTCAGGGATATGGACATGAAATCAAAATCTACCAAGCCGAACCAGAGAAAGACTAACCTCACAAGCTGAAGTCCAAGACCAACTGAAACATCTTGTAAATCGTTGATTCCATAGGAATACAGTAAACTCAAGGTGCTCCCTGTAAAGACCCACGGCCGTTAAGAACTCAGCATCAGCAAAACTTATGACGTGATAAGCAGAGGATTAGCCTAACCTTGACAATCAGTAGACACACCCAGGAGTAGCACGTACAGCTTGTCTAGGCTACTCAGCAGCAACACTACTTCCCTGTATTTCAGAAAACTGTCAGAACGGACGAGAATAGATAGCATCCTGGTAAGATGTTTCTTCTCAACTAGAGATGCAGTTAAAAAAGGAAACCGAAATTCAAGTAAAACATTTCAGACTTCACCCAGTTTAAGGAAGCCCAAAGCATCTAAATCTAATGAGCCAGTTCGATTGAATAATAAGAAAGCCTAGACATACTAGAAAAGGATGACAAATCAGGAATCAAATATTAAAACTAATGTATAAACCTATTGAAAGGGACTCGCATTTCTATCCTTTACCTCACATCTACAACCACGCAAATGAAAAAAAAAAACTCACCGTTGCTCGTACGTGGAACCTTTCTGTAGTATAAAATCACAACTCATGTACGTCCTACAAGTTTCTTGAGAACTGGCTTCTGACAGTTTTGCTGGAAAATATCCCTCAACCAAATCTCTTTTTCCTTCATGTGCGTTTTCAGTCCCCATAAATCTAATATTGCTATTACTACTACTACAAACAGTTGACAGGGAACTTTCCTGCAATTGATTAGAAATAGACCCCTCTTCACCAAAAAAACAAATATCTGCATCACTCCTCAGAGATGTCTCTTCATTAGTATTAGAACTTTCCTCTTTCTGAAAGGAAACAAATCTTTTTATAGGCTTCCTTTTGCTTTTCCTTGTATCAACCAAATGGTCAATCTGATTAACACCAGAATCAAGTTCACCATTATGCAATTCCGAAAGAATGTTAGTGGTATTCTCCTTCACCGATTCACCAGCCCTCAAAGTTTTTATTATGCTACCATTCTTTGGTTGAGAATCAAGAGAGCTTGTTACTTTTGGTTCACATACCGGAACGTCCTCCCCTAGCCTATTCATATTAAGAAGATCTGTCAACCGACCGTCTTCATGATTCGAATACTCAGACTCAGAGTCATAGTTAGCATCTTCACTGCAGCTGCTTGTGCTATCAGATGATTCCACTGAATAAGAATCTGCAGAAAGCTGCAAGATTTCTTCTACCAAGCTGTGACGTCGATATAAGACATCTTTCTGATAATGAGGGGGTGACCCAGGATATGTTGATGAGGAAAATGATGCCATCATATCCTGGCTTATATCAAATGTTGACATATTTCCCATTTCAGCTAACTTCTCCATGGGAGGTGCTGCAGAAATCAGGTTGTTTGGTTCAACTGACACAGATTCCTTCTCATCATCTAAATATTCCTGATACTTCTGATTTTGAATTGTACTTCGAGGTTCTAATGAAGAGATGTCATCATTTATCTTCTGTGTCTCGTTACCTTCAACGTACTTCACATGATCCAGACCGTTTTTATGATCCACGTATGAACCATTGCATTCCAAACTTTTCCTATAGGCCTTATCTCTTGAAGCTCGTAGAGACTTGGACGCATATCTTGGTGTTCCACCATGCTTCCTTGGGAGTTCACTAGTCTTTTTAAGGTACTGCTTTTCCATATTGCTGTCTTTGCTGACATTTGCGAAATCCTCTGATGAATGATCAATCCACTCCTTGAACTCTCGCAACCACAGAACAGACCGTTCTTTCTTCATGTTTTCAACTTTCCTTATAAGACCAGATATATCAGCCTCTTGATCACACTTCACATTTTCTTTGTTCTCGTGATCACTTGAAACTGCCTCTTGGTCAGAATTCATGTAAGTGCTATCAATAGAAGCGACACGGCAGATCTTTTTCTGTTAAAGGTTAAATCAGAATAATAAGCTTTCAATACATATATATAGCAAACAAAACAAACCAAGATACTGAATAGCACAAATAGAGAAGCTGAATGCGACATGTGCCTTATGGAACAGAGAAGTCGCATGAATTCAGAAAGTCACACCACAGTGCCCAATTAAATGGCTTGATTTTTTCATTCCTTATTTCATTTCTCTGAATACACTATCACGCAGGAAAAAAAGTCGCTACAAGCAAGAGAATATAATAGATATGCGTGCAAGTATATTGTAAATGAACTTGCGGTTGCTTACCGTTTTTCTATCACAGTTTCCTTCTTCATTACCTCCCTCTCTAGCTGGATAATAGAATCCGTAGCTGGCAGGCTCACTTCGCCTATGGGCTACAATGATTTGCCTCTTCCAAAATTCTCTAGTTCCTATCTTTTTGCCATCTAGCTTCAACTGAAAAGCCGTACAACATAAGAAGCATTACAAATCAAGCACAATCTGACACAGCTCAATTTCTGTCTTCTCGACAACGACGACAAGATTCCAGGATCTTCGAAACAAGAATAAAGAAAAATAACTTACATCCTCTGGAAGAGCAATGTAGCTGAAGACATGTGCCCTGTACCATCGAGCACAACAAAATGGATTTCCTTCCAGCCACAATTCTTTCAGTAGTGAAAGACTCCAAAGGAACTCCAATTCTGAAAAGTTTGAAATAATATTGTAGGAAACATCAAGGCCTTCGAGTGACTTCAAGTTCTCAATCCCACGCAATGTAGTTAGAGCGTTGTTCCTCAAAACAAGTTTTACAAGATGACAGGGTACCTGCGTTGTCAAAAAAACATTGGTCCCAAGGGTGAAACCAGAATACATGTTTTCAAAATTAACCCATCATATTTATCAAACTATGGAGACAAGCAGTTCAAATGACAATAAGAATACAAACTTCGAGGGAAAAAGCGGGTACAACAGTAAGTTTTGATCAAATGAAACCTATGCATGGATATGCTGAAGCCTGAAGTTTCTCACCTGACTCAAGTGAGAGACTGTTCTAAGATGATTGAAACCAAGATCAAGGTGCTTCAGTTTGGTGCATCTCCTAAGATTATCCACCTTTGCAAACTTGTTTCGGCTCAGATCAAGCGACTCAGCAGCCGGCAGAAGCTGCAAGGACTCATCCATGAGCACAAGACGGTTACAAGAACATGATATGACCGCCAACTTATTCCACTCTTGCGAATTCGTTATCTCAGCAATCCTACTTGCGAACACATGCCGCAACGCATCCTATATCGAAATGGTAACAATACATTACTTAATCTATGCGGCCAGTAAAACTCCATGGAAGAAATGACATGGAAACCTTCAACTGTTCATTGTCCCTTCAAATATACTAATAGCTTTCAATTTCCTAATCAACCTAATGCCGAGACAATTCTCTATCAACCTGAAGCCAACGGAATTTAAAAAAAAAAAAGTAGGAATGAAAACTGACGGTGGAGTTATGGCAGATGATCTTCTCCAGGGTGTGGCGAAGCTCGAGCAAGCCCTTGGCCGGAGAAGTGGACAAATCACAGCCACGAAGCTCTAAAACCTTAAGCCTACCAAAGGGAATAAGAGATAACGGCGTGGGATCACGAGAAGGCCAAGGAAGCGTGGAAACGACCTTAAGTGAAGTGAGGATCCGGAGGATACGACGCAGCTGCTCGAGTGCACGGTAGTCACCGAGGTCGGCAACGTAAGCGCGAAGGTAGTCAACAGGAGCACCAGAGAGCATGCTCTCGAGCTCACGGAGAGACTCAAGGCGGAGATGAACATAGTGAAGACCAGCTGGGTTAAGCTTGAGAATTATGGTTTCTTCGAGAAGCGACTCGGCTTCATCCTCTAGAAACTTCTGCAGCTTCTCAACATACCGATCTCCCGTCACAATTGCCATCAAAATCGAGGAAAATTTTGAAACCTCGGAAACGGAATTACATAAACCGGTGATGAAGAAACGTTGGGCGAGGTTTACAGGAGATGAGAAGGCGGAATCGAGAGAGGGGTCTCTAGAAAGGAGGTTTTGGAGGGATAAAGATAGAAACCGCCATGGCTGATGCCGAGAGAGAGAAGAGAGGAAGAAGGGAGAATACGAATGATTGGAGAAAAAAATGAATAAAAAAGGAAATAAACAAAATAGTTAAAGGGTGTTTTTGTCTTTTTGTTCACATGCGCGAGATTTTCAATAAAACATCTGGCCGCCATGCCTTTCAGCTTTCATGAATCAACCTGCATGAATAAATAAAAACACAGTTAATTTGCTTTGTTTTAATTATTATCCCATAATTACAAAAGAACTAGGGTATTCTTAAAAAACCAAAAGATACGGGGCACGTTTATAAATACCAAAGGATTCGGGCATATATGTAATTACCGAAAAGATTTGGGGAGTGTTGTAAATAATGTTATTGGGTATTTGTAAATACTTGAAAGTATGGGGAAATTTTGAAAATAGCAAAAACAATTGTGGAATGTTTGTAATTAACGAAAGATATGGGGTAATTTGTAAATACGTAATATTTAGGAGGATTTTTTAAATACCTAAAATGTTATTCCAAAAATTCTGGGGCAATTTGAAAATATAAAAAGACCTGGGTCAGCTTTGATAATACTAAAAATTTCGTTGACTTTTATAAATATGATAACCTATGTGGTATTTTTGTAAATATCAAAAAATCCAATGCACTTTGTAAAACAGAAATTATATATTACTGTCTTGTAAAATATAAGAGATATGAGGCTGTTTTGTATTTGTAATTGATTAATTTGAATATGGCTTAGTGGGAATTAATCGTTTCAGCCCAAGTTTTGCATTGAAAATCTAAGTCGACACATCTCTTTAGAGATATTCTTTTTTCGGTGGATCGAGTCCACTTAATAACCCAACCTTACCAATAAGTTCGTTGCTTTTCAACTATAACATAATTTTAATATCAACTTGACGATCGAATCCATGGCAATTAATCGTTTCAGCCCAAGTTTCGCAATGAAGGTCTAAGAGCATCTCTAACCTTGCTCCATTTTTTGCTGTAAACTCTATTATGGAGTAAATTTCACTCCAACCCTATTCTATTTTGACTGCAAAATGGAGAAAAATAGAGATTGCTCTATATTTGGAGTAAAACTTTATTCTACTCTATTTTGCAGCTATACTTTTTTTATTTACAATCTGATCCTTAAAATATTAAATCATTATAATTTTATACTTTTTATCAATACAACATTATTTTCGACATTATATATAGCTATATGCATTTTTTCAGATATACACTTAATATTTGTATGACACATATCATTTTGACTTATATATATATATATATATATATATATATAATTAAAAAATGGTCTTTATGTATGTATATATATATATATAACTATCGGTTTAATAATTAAGTTTTTATTTTATGATTCATGTTTATAAAATTTTTTGACAAGATTATAGGACTTTAATAGTTTAAAAAAATATAAAATAGACAATCATAAATATTTGAACACTAAAATTTTTATTTCAAAATATTACAACTTAAAATAAACTGAAAAATACACAACAAGTGCTAAAATCAAAGATAAACATAAAAGTTTAACACAACAAATACAAACAATTTAATATTCTGCTAAATCGCTTCCTGATCCACCGATATCATTAAAATATTGTCCAAACGAAGTTGATGGAGGAGGAAATTCTTGATTTTGTTGTTGAGCATTCCGCTTTTGTAAAATTTTTGTTTGTTCGCCTTGAACATATGCACGAATATTTGGATCTGATATGGAACTCATGTCATAAAATAACATTTTGTTTTCCATCTTCAGCTCTTTCAAAGCATAGTTTTTCTGTTGAATCTCCAGATGATCTTGTCTTTGTGCACTTGTCTTCTTTAATTGCTCCAAAAGTTGTTTATTTCCTTCTTCTAAAATGTTGATAACTGATGTTGTTTGATCAACAAGTTTTCTTTTATTTTTGGATTTCTTGATCCCCATTGGTCGTGGAGAGGGAGATCCGCAAGTAAGCTCGTCGGTATCATCTAAGTTTAAAGAAAATGAAGACAAACCTGGAGATGCTTGTGTAGGAGAATCAATGGAATTTCCAGACTCGAACGATGTATACTCGGCACGAGGTGGGATTAATATGCGTTTAGGATCGGCACCATCTTTAAACTTTTCAAAGTTTTTAATAATATTCCAAACATGTTCAAATTTCCAACCTGTTTTGAACTTTGGATCTTCTTGTAGCATTAGTTTGGCTTGACTGAACTGCATATCAATAAAAAACAAAAATGTTACTATTCAAAAAGTAGGAATACAATTCCTCTACAAATCAAAAATAAAATATAGCCTTAAATTTCTTATGTTTTTATGATTTTATGTAATTTTTTATTTAATAAATATTTTAATTTTATTAAATTCGTAAATTATAAATATTTTAGATAAAATAAAAATAAATGAGTTATTTTGTAACTTCTAAAAGTTATAGGTTATTAAAAGTTAAAGAAAAATAGAATCTATTAGGAATATTCTTTTTTGGAGTCAAAAATGGAGTCATACATTAGAACAAAACACAACTCCATTTTGGAGTAAAAAATAGAAATTTACATTGGAGATGGTCTAAGTCGACATATATCTTTAGAGATATTCTTTTTTCAGTGGATCGAGTCCACTTAATAATCCAACCTTACCAATAAGTTCGTTGGTTTTCAATTATAACATAATTTTAATATAACTTGACGATCGAATCCATGGCAGTCTGAATGCATTATTCCCATCATCTTTAGATTTCGAGTTGGGATAATTGTTAATGAAGAAGAAAAGAGACGGTGTAACAGATTGCATTGAAATTGCCTTTAACGGTGACTTGATAAACTAGAATTACAACATCTTTACAATTCAACTAAATATAGAAAAGAATAATCCCACTATTTACATTTGTTATATTAAATTAAAAATCAACTCAACAATTCTAAAAGATACTGTATAATGTACAAGTTGTCATTAAAATATTAAAATAAACATCTTTAAATAATTTTGAAAAAAATGGAACAGGAAAAAAAATTATATATATATATATATATGATGCATTTTTTATTGTTACATGTTTGTGATGTTATACGTATGTTATCTAATTTATATATATATTATATCAAAAAAGTTATTTCATTTAACTCTTCAATTAATCTAATTTGCATGCAAAACCTTTTGTTATATATATATATATATATATATATCAAGAAATTTATTTCATTTAACTCTTCAATTAATTTAATTTGCATGCAGAATCTTTTGTTGGACCTCGAAGATTTTTTTATGGATGACTTAGGCAAAACAAAAACTTTAGAAAAAAAAAGAAGAGAGAATTAAACAAGAAACATGAGAAAAAAATAAGAATATAGATTAAATCATAAAATTGAAATTTGAATAAAACTAGTTTATGTACTTGTTGATATGTGAATATCGACAAGTGACTAAATAATAATTTAGATCGGCAAACTCAGATTTTATTAGATCGATCAAAGAATGCAACTGAGTTCGGTTGAATAACGAACTAAGACTTATGAAACTAAGAAGCTAAAGTATTGAGTTCTCCATTTCTAAGTCTCTCTGGAATTTCTTGTGTCTTTTGGTGTCGATTCCTCTTCCTTTATATATGTCTTTTAAGTCGGTCTTCGTGGGTCTTCTATGCGATATAGGACCGAGAAGACTTTCTTTTTCTCTCGGTCATTTTCCTTTTCCCACGATAATTTCCTTTCTTCTCGTCAGTTTCCTTTTTCTATTCGGAAACTTTCCATTTTCCTCCGAACTCAGAGAACTTCTCGGTTCCTTTGAGAAGTTTCTGACCGACTTCGGCTTGTTAGGTTATGTTCGGCCCAAGAACTCACTCGGCCCAATGTTCCTGGTACATTCCCTTCGTTAACCGGGCTTAGTTCGTGCCGATCTTGGTTTGTACCGGAGAAAACCGGGGATGCGGTTTTCACCTCCAACATTTAGCCCCCCCCCCTCAGTTCGATGAAAGGGTACGACTTTTAGTCGAACCCATTTGAGCCAAATCTAAAAGTTAGTTACAAACCGAGCTCGGTAACTTCGATCGATTCACTTTCCCGGACGTTTCGCAACCTATCTTCAATGAGGCGCGTGAATTCTGGGATTTCGCGAAAATCAAGAAACCACGATTCCCACTGTTTATAAAGGAATAAATCCTCCTCGCATTCATTATTCTCGCCCAAGCATATATAAGGTATGCTGCTCTCCCTTCTCTCTAGATTTTGTTTCTCTCTCTAGGTTTTTTATTAGCAGTTCTCATTAGTTCATTCTACTTCCTCCGCCGCAACCTTTGAAGTTCCGATCAATCTTCAAGTTTTCTGATCCACCTTCAATCTTTCCGATCGATCTTCAACCTGTTCTTCATTTCCTTCAGATCTTCTTTCGACTCCATCCTTCCGAAAAAAATAATGTCTTCTAGCTCTTCGATCAATTCTTCTTCTAATCAAATCATGCCGGAGGATCGTCGTGAATCTTCGGAGCCGAGCTCCTCCTCGTTAAATCCTCCTTCACCGAACTCTTCTCAGAGGGAAAGTAATCTTCCACAGCTGGTCCGTAAGAACTCTGGATCGGTCGGTGCGAGTAGCATCCGAGCTCGATCGAGAATAGAGGCGCCTGAGCAATTGACAGCAGAGACTCATGAAACTGGAGCTCGAGTCGGACAGAACGTTGATGGCGTTAACCATGAGATCGAGGAAGTTGCAGAATCTGAAGAAGAGAATCTTGAAGGGAACGACGCCGAGATAGATGTTGCCGAGGACAACCTTGAAGCGGTGAATCATGCCTCTCCGCCAATTCCGAAACGAAGAGTTGTCCGTCCTCATGACGTACCGGCTTCTTCTCTTTCTCCGAGGGCAGTTCAGGCCGTACTCGAGGATCACGGGCTCGCAGAAAGAGTTGTCTTTATTATACCTGAAGCTGGAGATCGGCCATGGAACGTTCCCGAAGGCTTCCTCTGCGTTTATTTGACTTACTTTACGTAATGCGGGCTCTCTCTCCCAATTCCCTCTCGTCTTCTCGGGTATTGTAATCGGCAAGGCGTGGCTCTTACTTAGATGATGCCGGCGTCGGTGACGAACTACGTCGGTTTCGTTACCTTATGTATCGAGCTCGACGAAATTCTGACTAGTCGGCTCTTTGAAGATCTCTTTTGGTCAATATTCACAAGTCCAAAGAGTGGTTCTTCGCGGCTAACGCGAAGCCGAAGAAGGATATCGTCACTGGGATCAAACCCAGTAAATATAACGACTGTGAATCCCAGTATTTCTTTCTCGAGATGAACGATATCACAGTCGACAATTCTGACATCCCAACTCAATCGGCGTGGAAGATTCCGATCGGTAAATCTAGACGATCTTATACTTTGTTGATTTTTGTTTTCATATTTTTCTAACTCCTTTTTCGGTTTATCTTTTCAGGTTGTTATCTTCCGAGCATTCTACTCAATTCCGGACTTACTCCTGAATTCCAAGCAGCTTTTAGCGAAGCCGGTAAACGTCGTTGGCCTGAAGTTTGGGAAGAAATACTTCGGCGTCGAGCTAAGAAATCAGGTTTGATTAATAGGTTCACATTTATCTTCTTATTTTGAGTTTTTCTGAACTCTTCCTTATATGTTTTACAGCTTCTGTTAAGGAACCGAAGCCTCTGAAGCCAAAGAATCTAGCTAGCAAGCCTCGAGCTGCTCCCAGACGGAAAGTGCCAAAGCCGCAAGCTAGACGAGCTCGAACTGCCAGGATGCTTTCACTAGATGAGATCCCTACTCTGTTCGATGAGGAGGAACCGAACGATGCAGTTCTGAATCCCATCCCTGTTACTGAAGGGATTAATGAACAGCCTGAAGAACTGTCGCCAGCTGCGAACTCGCCTGATCAGGCTGGTCAGAAGAAGCTAAAAAATAAGAAATCCTCAAAGAAAATCAAGAGGATCGAAGACTCTTCTCGGGCGCAGGACGCTACCGCTGAGTACGATCCTCCGATGGCTGTGACATCGGACCTCGCGGTTCCTCAGGATCAGCCTGAAGCTTCCAACTCTCGGAAAAGGCAAGAAAGAGGTCATGCCGAGGATTCTCTGGAACCAGAGCCGGCTAAGAGGACTAAGGTTTGCTTCGACTATGATGAGGAAGTCCCTTTTGAGGAGAACGTCAACGCCTGCGTCGACCTCTACCACAAGATCTCCACTGAGGTCTCGAGTCTTCCAGCGATCTCCGAGCTTCGGTTCCCTAATTTGTACAAAGGGATCGCACGTACAACTGCCGTGGTAATTTCCTGATTCCATTCTTTTCTTATTTCCTTCCCTAAGTATGAGTTCTGATTTAATTTTCTTTTTCGCAGCTCGCCAGCCAAACCAACAATTTGGTCGCGGCATACGAAGTTGCTCTGTATGACGAACAAGTGAGAGTCGCAGAGCTGGAAGAACGGATTTCCAAGGCTGAGGATCGTCTCGCCACCGAGCTCCAGATCAATGATGGGCTCCACACTGCTGTTGACCTGCTGAAGCAGGAGAGTTCGTAGCTTAAGGCAGTGAAAGCCGAGCTGACAGAAGCGCAGGGCTTACTTTCTCGGGAATTCGAGAAAGATAAGGAGCAACTGCAGGGTTTGGTGGCTCATTGGAAGGGTCGAGCAAAGAGTGTTCATGCGAAGGCTTGCGAACGCTTGGAAAAGGTTATCTGAAGCTTGGACGATGCTGATCGGGCTCGTAAGCCTTAACTGGTAGTTAACCAGCTTACCGGAGTTCTCGGCTTCATCAAACAGCTTAAGAAAAAGGGTTTGTATGAAGTTCCGCCCGAGATGGTGGCTGAGATCAAGACGAAGCATGCTAAGGCGCTGCAAGAATTTCGTTTGGTTGATGCTTTTGTCCTCACGGAAGAAGATAAGCGAATGTCTCCTCTTCCGGAAGATGGTGATGATGCTCCAGCCGAGAACGTGACTCCAAGCGTGCAGGATCAGGCGAGAGGCGAGCAGTTCGGCTCGAATGATGAGATACTCAACGCGGTTCAAACCGCGACTTCTAAGACTGTTTAGTCTTTTTACTTTTTTTTCTTCTCTAAGTCGAGCTCAATTGCCCTTTAATGGGTTATTTTATGTGTTTTTGTAATATTTTGTTTATTTCTGAACCCTTGGTGGGTTTTTATATTTCAAACTTATTTGCCTTTCGGAAGACTTTATTATATGCTTTTTTTTTGTTCTATCTTAGAGTATCTTTTTCAATTTGAAAAATCTGTTAAGTAGTAGATCGGTTTTTAGTGAGTTTTGTTCAAACTTAATTTTATCTTTCGGTAGCGAATTGTGTTAACTCGGCTTATATGTGCAAGTGCTGAGAACTTGGCTTATAGTGCGAATCTGAGGAATTCGGCTTGTTGTGCAAACATTTGAGCTCGGCCTGGGGAACCCAAGTGAGTCGTATCATACTGGAAGAGTGAGTTTAATCGAACTCTTGTAAGCGCACGATACGAGCTCAAGGTTTTCTAAGTCGAACGTAAGTATGCGAGATGGGCTAGGCTTACTGTTCTTGGTGATTTAGAATTTTTAATGCGGGACTGGCCCCGACTTTTAAATGTGGATTTTACCACGGCACCATGTGGGTGTTCGCGAGACGGATCTCGACTTTTTAAGTCTGCATTCATGTGGAATGCTATTGAACAACTGGCCAAGAAGTCGATGTTAGAAAAGTAGGAGTTTGGTATCTCGCAAGTACCGAACTAAAATTTAGACGTTTTTACTTAATTAAATTTTATTGATGTTATAGCTGGACTCGGTAACGAGCTGCCTACGTACCCTTTAAAAGGGATCAAGTCATTCGTAGTTCTAAGTACAAAAGGGTTTTTGCTCCGAACTAAGTAGTTCGGAGGCTTTTTTTTGTTTTTAGATCAGATGACGATCTAGTTGTATCGTTTGAGATGCATTGACTTCCAGGATCGCGGGATCGGGGTTCCGTCGAGCTTCATGAATTGATAAACGCCGGGTTTAACAACTTTCATCACTTGGTATGGTCCTTCCTAGTTCGCGCCGAGCTTTCCAGCGTTCTTTTCTTCGGTGTTCTGGTAAACTTTGCGAAGTACGAGATCGCCATCTTCAAAGTGACAGCCTTTTACCTTCTTGTTGTAGTAACGAGCTGCCAGTTGTTGGTAGTTTTGTATCCGGAGTAATGCTCGTTCTCGGTGTTCTTCGACTGAGTCAATTTTGTCGAGCATCATGTCTTTATTCACGTCGGGTTGCTGAGTGAGCATGGTTCGGCGAATACTAGGAACGTTGAGTTTGACTGGACACATAGATTCCGTACCGTACGCAAGGAAGAAAGGTGATTGGCCGGTAGAGCGTCGTGGTGTAGTTCCATAGGACCATAAGACGCCATCAAGTTCGTCCGCCCAAGTTCTCTTAGCCGTATCCAGTCGCTTTTTCAGACCATCGATAATCGTTTTGTTCGTCGCTTCGGCTTGCCCGTTTCCTTGTGGGTATCGCTGTGTGGAGAAACTTAGGAGGATTTTCTACTTAGCGCAAAAATCTGTGAAAATTATTGAAGTGAACTGAGTGTCGTTATCTGTGACGATCTCATACGGGACGCCGTGTCGGCAGATGATGAATTGCCAGACGAACTTTTTGACGTTGATGCCGTGTATCTCGGGATAGACCTCGGCTTCGACCCACTTGGTGAAATAGTCGGTGACGACCAGAACGTATTGCTTCTGGGTTGTAGTTCGACGAAATGGACCGATGATGTCCATCGCCCAACGCATGAAAGGATATGGTGCTGTCGAGGTCATCAGAAGTTTGGTAGGAAGATTGATCATCGGGCCATGACGTTGGCACTTCTCGCATCATGCAGTATACTTTTTGCAGTTGGAGAGCATAGTAGGCCAGTAATAGTCAGCTTTTTTGATTTTAAATGCTAAGGATCGAGCTCCAGAGTGATTCCCTCATTCTCCTTCGTGTACCTTCTGCATAACTTTCATGATGTCGTTGCCGTGAACACAAGTTAAAAGTGCGCCGGACGCGTCCCATCTAAGGAGGGTGCCTTTAATGACCACGTATCGAGCTGTGCGAGCCTTAAGGCGACGAGCTGCCCATTTGTCTGCGGGAACCGTTCCATCGCCAATGTAGCCAACAATTTCTAAAGTCCAATCTTCGGGCTCGTCTTCGCCCTCAGCTTCGATATCAATTGGGAAGTGTTGGCCTTCGCATTCGTCCTCGTGATTGGACTCGTTGTCGTCTTGTTCGTTCATATCGGTATCGAGATCGGTGACAACTTCCTTAGGCTTTTTCTTCCGGGTGAGGGGTGGAGCGAGGTTGGGTCGGGATTCGTAGTCGCGTCGTCTTGTAACAATATTGCAGCTCGGAGCGGGCTCGATACTAGGTCGTTTGATTGCCGCGACTGGAATTGTTCGCCGGAGATCAGGATCGGAGTTAGTCGCAAGGGCGGCTAGAGCATCGGGTGTTGCGTTCTCGTCTCGCGGTATTTTCGTAAGCTTGAAGGTTGAGAATTCCAAAGCAGTATCATTGAGGACTTTGAGGTATGCGTCTATGCGATCACTCTTAGCTTCGTATTCGCCGTGAAACTGATTAGCTACGAGTTGAGAGTCGCAGTAGGTGTGGATGTGTTCGGCGCCGATTCCTTTGGCGAAGCGTAATCCGGTGATTAATGTTTCGTATTCGGCTTCGTTGTTAGATGCTGGGAAGCTGAGGCGGAATGACTGTTCGATGACCTTGCCTTCAGGAGATTTGAGACGAATTCTGACGCCGGATCCTTTATGGGAAGAGGAGCCATCGGCATGAAGGATCCAGGGTTGTACGGCCGGGTTAGCATCGACGAGCTCGGGTGGGAGTTCGACCAAGAAGTCCGCCAAGACTTGGGATTTCGTCGCGGTCCTTCCTCGATATTCGATATCGTAATTTCTAAGTTCAATGGCCCATTTGGCGAGTCGGCCGGATTGACTTGGGCTGTGAAGGAAGGTGCGAAGAGGATGGTCGGTTATGACAACGATCGAGTGTGACTGAAAGTACGGGCGTAACTTTCGTGCGGAGATAACCACGGCGAAGGCGAATTTCTCCAAGGTTGGGTACCGATACGCCGATCCGTCGAGGGACTTACTCGTGTAGAAAATTGGATCCTGCTCGCCACGGTCTTCTCGAACAAGGACACTACTGACCGTGTACTCCGAGATCGTGATGTTAAGGTAGAGTGTCTCGCCGGCTTCGGGTTTGGATAAAATTGGTGGCGTAGACAAGTACTTTTTAAGCTCGAAAAAGGTTCCTCACACTTCTCGTTCCACTCTAGATGCTTGTTACCGCAGAGAAGTTGGTAGAACGGCAAGCACTTGTCTGTCGATCTGGATATGAATCGATTGAGTGCCGCAATGCGTCCGGTTAGCCGCTGGACTTCTCTTTTGGTTATTGGAGACGAGAGCTTGAGTATAGCCGCGATCTGCTTCGGATTAGCTTCAATGCCGCGCTGCGTGACTATGTATCCGAGGAATTCGCCGGACGTTACGCCGAACAGTGCACTTAGTGGGATTGAGTTTCATGCCTTATTGGTCTAGAATATCGAATCATGTGCGAAGATGGCCGACATGATCGGAAGCGACGAGTGACTTGACGAGCATGTCGTTAATGTAGACTTCCATAGTTCGCCCGAGCTGGCTTGCGAAGATTCGGTTAACTAGGCGTTGGTACGTTGCTCTAGCATTCTTCAAACACAAGGGCATAACCTTATAGCAGTATATGCTGCGATCCATGATAAACGACGTTTTCTCCCGGTCTTGAGGATGCATAAGAATCTGGTTGTACCCGGAGAATGCGTCCATGAATGAGAGGAGTTCGCTTTCGGCAGTTGCCTCCACAAGGCGGTCGATTTGAGGCAAAGGAAAGCTGTCTTTTGAGCATGCTTTATTGAGGTCGGTGAAGTCGACGCAACTCTTCCATTTGCCATTCTTCTTTTTGATAACTACGGGATTTGCTAGCCAGTCGGGGTACTTGACCTCGCTGATGGATCCTGCTTTGAGTAACCGATCGACCTCATCGTTGACGGCTTGTGCTTTCTCTGGCCCGAGTTTTCGGCGTTTCTGCTCAATCGGCTTATATGTCGGATCGATGTTGAGTTCATGACAAGCGATTTGTGGATCGCTCCCGGGCATATCCTCTACTGACCATGTAAAGGTGGATGAGTGTTGCTTCAGGAAATGAACGAGGATGTCACGGATCTTTAAGTCAAGTTCGGCACCGATGCCGACCTGGCACTCTGGCCTTAGTTTGTCGATGCAGACTTGAGTAATCGAATCTTGTTTCGGTTTTGTTTTTTAGACAATAAGATCGGCAGTTGGACCTTGAGAACTGTTGATGCAGGCTTGGTTGGCTGAGCGCAGCTTGCATTCGTTTATGTAGCACGATCGGGTGACGGATTGGTTACCTTGGAGAGTGTAAATACCGTCGGGAGTCGGGAATTTCAGGAATTGATGGTACGTATAGGTAACTGCCTCATCGTGTGTAACCAAGGTGTGCCGAGAATAGCGTTGTAGATCGCTGGTTTGTCAAGGATGAGGAACTGGATGATCTTCGCAACTCCGGCGAGGTAGATCAGGATTTTGACAGTGCCGACCGTCATGCAGCGTTCGCCATCAACCCCATGAGTGGCTCGATAAAGGGCTCAATTTTCTTTGATGGTATATCGAGCAGATCAAGCGTATGTTTGAAGATAATGTTGACCGAACTGCCTGTATCGATAAGAATGCGACTAACTTCGACATCGTCGAGAAGTAGTTCGACGACGAGGGCGTCGCTGTGTGGTTTGTGCAACCCGATTGTGTCGGCTTCGGTGAATATCAAAGGGGTTCCCTTCGATGGATCGTGCGGGAGCTTAGGCGTGGTGGCAGCATGTCTGCTGTATTCCTTGATGGATAGATGCAGGCTTCGATAGCTCCCATAATCATGTTGACACGTTTCCTTGCTTTGGGAGTATGGTTTTCTGGCGCAGGGTCGTCGCAGTTGTGTTTCGGTTGCTCGGGTAAACCAGGTTGATTCAGTGGAGGCGGCGGTAAAACTGGTAAAGCTGGTGGATCTTTGGCGACGGCGTTCTCGGGTGGTATGTTATTCGGTCGAGGTGACCTGTTTCTCGGAGCGGTTGAACGACGAAGATCGTCGAGCGAGATTTGTCCTTTTCGATACTGCGCGAGTAGGTATTCTTGTAAATGTCTGCAGTCTTCGGTGCTATGTCCTTTACGGTTATGGAATTCGCAGAACGATGATTCGTCTTGATCTTCTTCGCTGCGGATCCACTTATTATTCCACTGCTTGGCCGGTTGCTGGATGGCGTTAGCGTAGAACTTCTTGCAATTCTCATACCCTCTGCTATAGCCCGATTGTGATTCGTTAGCGGCGGCCTTTGGTCATTCGGGCTGCTTTGCCGAATAGCTCTGCTCATAAGCTGCCTCCTCTTCTTCTTCAGTGATATAAGTGTTAGCTCGGTGTAATGCGTCCTCCAAGGTCTGCGGGGGGTTGTGCGTGATCGCGCTCCGGAAGCTTGTTTTTATTCGAGCTCCTTTCTGGAGACATAAGAGGGCGGCTTCGTCGCTGATCGTGCAGTTGGCGACGATCGTCTTGAAGCGTTGGACGAAGTCACGGAGGCTCTCGTTTGCTCCTTGATCTATCTGCCATAGTTCGGAGTTCTCGGTGTTCTGTCCTATGAACATTGAGAAGTGCTTGACAAAGGCCGTCGTCAGTTCCTTGTAGTTATTTATTGAGTTTGTCTCGAGCCGTGAGAACCAGTCGAGAGCTATTCCTCCTAGACTTTCGACAAATAGCTAGCACTGGACCGCATCCTTCTCCTCGGTAGACCTGAACTGATATCGATTCATGCAGATTCCGAACGAGGTCAAAAAATGTCGGGGATCGGTATTGCCTTCGTAGATCTTGATCTTGAGTTTCTCCATGTGTTTGACAGGCGTTCCCGCTATGCGCGATGTAAAGGGTGTCTTTTGTGTTTCCTGAATGACGCGCTCGATCTTCGGGGCCGCGGTCGTTGCTTGGTGAATTTTCGAAGTGATCTGGCGGAGCTGTGCCTTCATCGCTTCGAACTCGGCATCGCGACTCAGATTCGGTGGTGTTGGAGCGTTTGCCGATCTGACAGCAGTGGATCGCATAGTTCCGGCTGGGTCGCCGTCTGTATTGAGGTCATCAATGATGTTCCGAACTCGAAGGGGAGTCCGTGCTTGACTGAGCTCGGCGATCTGTGCCACCATCTGACTGAAGCGCTCTTTGCTCCTTTTGTGGATAGCTTCAAACTGAGCGTTGAACACTTGGAACAGTAATTCAGTTCCAAAGCCTCCTACGGCTGCGGGAGTTTGGCCGGCCTCTGCTCCAGCGATCTCCCCAGGGGTTCCTCCTGTCTGCTCTGCGGGGGTTCGGATATCGCCGTTTCCTTGACCAAGAGGGTTTTCTTCCTCATGGATGTTGACTTGGTCCGTCATAGCTGATTCGATCTCTCCGAAATTCGATCTAAAACTGAGTATTCTGTTAAGTCCCCCTACCTGGCGTGCCAATTGTTGATATGTGAATATCGACAAGGGACTAAACAGTAATTTAGATCGGCAAACTCGGATTTTATTAGATCGATCAAAGAATACAACTGAGTTCGGTTGAATAACGAACTAAGACTTATGAAACTAAGAAGCTAAAGTATTGAGTTCTCAATCTCTAAGTCTCTCTGGAATTTCTTGTGTCTTCTGGTGTCGATTCCTCTTCCTTTATATATGTCTTCTAAGTCGGTCTTCGTGGGTCTTCTATGCGATATGGGACCGAGAAGACTTTCCTTTTCTCTCGGTCATTTTCCTTTTCCCACGAAAATTTCCTTTCTTCTCGTCAGTTTCCTTTTTCTATTCGGAAACTTTCCATTTTCCTCTGAACTCAGAGAACTTCTCGGTTCCTTTGAGAAGCTTCTGACCGACTTCGGCTTGTTGGGCTATGTTCGGCCCAAGAACTCACTCGGTCCAATGTTCCTGGTACATTCCCTTCGTAAATCGGGCTTAGTTTGTGCCAATCTCGGTTTGTACCGGAGAAAACCGGGGGTACGGTTTTTACCTCCAACAGTACTTGATCCTTCATTTTTTCCCTTAGCTCAAAAATCTGATTCTAAAAGTATTTTTTCTGCCCAAGGATCCCCCTCGCTTCAAAGAAAACTAGGAGAAGATTCATTATATTAAAAAAATGAAAAATACAGAACAACAAAACTCAACTACAACACTAAGACGAAGAACGAACTAACAAAATTAATGCGAAGAACGGAGCTTACAACTGATTTTACAGGGTGTGTGCTCCAAGTCGACACTGTTTGCATAAATTTACTTTTAATGTTGCAGTAAAAAAAATTCCCCAACTGAAAATCCTGAACAAACTGTGCACATCTTATGGTGATTTCATGAAAAACTATTAGATATGATCCAAAATAGCATGACATAATAATAGCAGATGAACCAACACCTGGTCGTATTTGTTACCATTGGCACAAGATCAGCTGAATTTTCACTAAAAGAAAAATAGACTTGCAAATATATGTGGACAAGCCTGGAAAGTTACATATCACTTCCTCTACTTGAATGCTTCTCCAGCACAAAAACTTTCTCTCCAGCGATGATAAAAACTGTTGCAGCTTTTGCTTTATGGGCTGCGCCTGCATCTTCAAATTCCCCAAAACTGAATGGACGACCCTTACCAACCTACAAACCACAACAAAAAACTATCAATTAATCACTGTTTTCAATTACATGTATTAGTCTTTTGTTGTACAATTAAATCTATCAGTCAATTTACCTTTTGTTGTACAATAACAACATTCCTAACAGTTCCATATCCCGTGAATGCATTCTGAACCATCAATTCGGTAACTTCTTATGAAGGTGTTTCACATACACCTATTTACCTACAAAAGAAAGAAAAAAAAAATAAAGGTTAACTCTAAAAAAACATTTCTCATTCATGTATTAAGAGTTGGAATACAGATTCATTGATTGTAATATACCAGCATCATCAGAGCCACCTGAAGAGCTTCCCACAGACTGCAGTTCTGTCGCCTTCTCATTAACTTCAAAATCAGATCAAACTCATTGTCATATCCAGAAGAATAATCGAAAAATCTATACGTTAACATTGACAATCCAGCAGTATAAATCGAACATGCGAAAAGAAAAGTAATCAAAATACACATGACTATCTTTTCAAGACATGTGTTTATACAGTCTTTCTGATGATGAGAGCTAGCTGAAAGTCTAGATTTAGATTTATCCACGGCAACCTTCATATATCACCATAGTTATTAATTATCAGTAAAAAAACTCAAAAAGTTATAGAGTAGTTAAGATGAAATCCACTTACCACACGGTCATATGTTATAGAGTAGTTAAGATGTTTTGTACGTTTCTTACATTTCTAGTAACACGGAAGGAAGGTTACTTATACTGTTTTCTATTTCTCCTCATCGTTTCATTTCTTCTTTCTTGAATGTCACTCCTATAATTTGGAAACTCCAACGATTAGAAATTCAACAAAATTTCCAATCGGCAACTCTAAAAACGTTTCTCATTCACGTTTTAACAGCTTCAATGCAGATTCCTCAGCAAAAGAGTTAAAAGCATTTCACAGCCCTTTCTAGAAATTGCGTACAGTTACATACCTGAAGATGATGCCCTTCTTTGATATACTTCTTCTTTCTTGAATGCCACTCCTATAATTTGGAAACTCCAACGATTAGAAATTCAACAAAAATGTCAATCAGCAACTCTAAAAACGTTTCCCATTCACGTTTTTACAGCTTCAATGCAGATTCCTCAGCAAACGAAAAGCATTTCACATCCCTTTCCAGAAATTACGTACAGTTACAAACCTGAAGATGATGCCCTTCTTTGATCCACTTCTTCTTTCTTGAATGTCACTCCTATATAGATCAAGAAATTTATTTCACTCAACTCTTCAATGGATCTAATTTGCATGCAAAACCTTTTGTTGGAGCTCGTAGACCTTTTTATGGATGACCTAGGCAAAACAAACACACTAGAAAAGAAATGAAGAGAGATTAGTTTACCTACTGATGAAACAAGAAACACGAGAAAAAATAAGAATATAGATTAGATCGCAAAACTGAAATTTGAATAAAATTTGTTTATGTACTTGAACCTTCATTTTTTCTCTTCGCTCAAATCTGATTCTAAGAGTTTTTTTCTGCCCAAGGATCCCCCTCGCTTCAAAGAAAACTAGGAGAAGATTTATAATTTGTAAAAAAACAAAAAATACAGACAAAAAAACTCAACTACAACATTAAGGCAAAGAACGAACTAACAAAATTAATGCAAAGAACATAACTTACTACTGATTTTACAAGGTGTGTGCTCCAAGTCGACATTAATTGCATAAATTTACTTTTAATGTTGCAGTAAAAAAAATCCCCCAACTAAAAATCCTGAACAAACCATGCACATCTTATGATGATTTCCTAAAAAACTATAAGATATGATAAAAAAAAATGACATAATAATAGCAGATGAACCAACACCTGGTCGTATTTGTTTCCATTGGTCACAAGATCAGCTGAATTTTCATTAAAAGATAAATAGACTTGCAAATATATGAGGACAAGCCTGGAAAGTTACATTCTACTTCCTGTACTTGAATGCTTCTCCAGCGCAAAGACTTTCTCTCCACTGATGGCAAAAACTGGTGCAGCTTTTGTTTTCTGGGCTGCAACTGCATCTTCAAATTCAACAAAACTGAATGGACGACCCTTACCAACCTACGAGCCACAACAAAGAACTATCAATTAATCACTGTCTTCAATTAAATGTATTAGTCTTTTGTTGTACAATTAAATCTATCAGTCAATTTACCTTTTGTTGTACAATGACAACATTCCTAACTGTTCCATATCTCCTGAATGCATTCTAAACCATCAATTCGGTGATTTCTTAGCAAGGTGTTTCACATACACCCATTTTCCTACAAAAGAAGAAGAAAAACAAATATAGGTCAACTCTAAAAAAACATTTCTCATTCATGTCTTAAGAGTTGGAATGCAGATTCTTTGATTGTAACATACCAGCATCATCAAAGCCACCTGAAGAGCTTCCCACGGACTGCAGTTCTGTCGCCTTCTCATTAACTTCAAAATCAGATCAAACTCATTGTCATATCCAGAAGAATAATCGAAAAATCTATACGTTAACATTGACAATCTAGCAGTATAAATTGAACAAGCGAAAAGAAAAGTAATCAAAATACACATGACTATCTTTTCCAGACATGTGTTTATACCGTCTTTCTGATGATGAGAGCTAGCTGAATGTCCAGATTTAGATTTATCCACGGCAACCTTCATATATCACCATAGTTATTGATTATCAGTAAAAAAAAAAACTCAAAAAGTTATATAGTAGTTAAGATGAAATCCACGTACCACACGGTCATATGTTATAGAGTAGTTAAGATGTTTTGTACGTTTCTTACATTTCTAGTAACACGGAAAGAAGGTTACTTACACTGTTTTCTATTTCTCCCCATCGTTTCACTTCTTCTTTCTTGAATGTCACTCCTATAATTTGGAAACTCCAACGATTAGAAATTCAACAAAAATGCCAATCAGCAACTCTAAAAACGTTTCTCATTCATGTTTTAACAGCTTCAATGCAGATTCCTCAGCAAAAGAGTTAAAAGCATTTCACAGCCCTTTCTAGAAATTGCGTACAGTTACATACCTGAAGATGATGCCCTTCTTTGATTCACTTCTTCTTTCTTGAATGTCATTCCTATAATTTGGAAACTCCAACGATTAGATATTCAACAAAAATGTCAATCAGCAACTCTAAAAACGTTTCTCATTCACGTTTTTACAGCTTTAATGCAAGTTCCTCAGCAAACGAGTTAAAAGAATTTCACAGCCCTTTCTAGAAATTACGTACAGTTACATACCTGAAGATGATACCCTTCTTTGATTAACTTCTTCTTTCTTGAATGTCACTCCTATATAGATCAAGAAATTTATTTCACTTAACTCTTCAATGGATCTAATTTGCATGCAGAACTTTTTGTTGGAGCTCGAAGACATTTTATGGATGACCTATGCAAAACAAACACACTAGAAAAAAAATGAAGAGAGATTAGTTTATCTACTGATGAAACAAGAAACACGAGAAAAAAATAAGAATATAGATTAGATCATAAAACTAAAATTTGAATAAAACTTGTTTATGTACTTGATCCTTCATTTTTTTCCTTTGCTCAAATCTGATTCTAAGAATTTTTTCTGCTCAAGGATCCCCCTCGCTTCAAAGAAAACTAGGAAAAGATCTATTATTTGTAAAAAACAAAAAATACAGAACAAAACTCAACTACAACATTAAGGCAAAGAAAAGAACTAACAAAATTAATGCGAAGAACGGAACTTACTACTGATTTTACAGGGTGTGTGCTCCAAATCGACACTGATTTTTTGCATAAATTTTTACTTTTAATATTGCAGTAAAAAAAAATCCCCAAACTGAAACTTCTGAACAAAACCGTGCACATCCTATTGTGATTTCTAGAAAAACTATTAGATATGACTCAAAATAACATGACATAATAATAGCAGATGTAACAAAAATCTTAAAAGCAAGAAATTTAATACAAAGAAATACGTCTATATAAAAATGGATGCATTTACATCTTTTTCCATGTAGACTTCGTTACTATATAATACAAATTGTCATAATATATTAGATAAATATTAGTTTTCTATAGGAAAGAAAAGAAAATGAAACAAAACAAATTTTAAAATTTATAATAAAACAAAAGAAATATATGTATTCTTTTAATGTTGACCGTTTGTGTAGTTATGTTGACTATTTGTGAAGTTGTGTTTGAGTTTCATTGTGTTGGAGACTGGAGTGTGTGCCTGAGATTGATGGTTTGATTTGTATTTATTTTTGTTGTGTTTTTGCTGTTTTTTGTTATATTTTTGGTGTCTTTTGTTTTGCTGTGTTTATGTGTGTTACATACTTTCTAGAAAGTGATGTATTTTGTTATTTTTACATGCGTTATCTAATTTTTAGAAAGTGAGCAAACCCAAACAAGCAAACAGTATAATAAGAGTAAGAAAGTTATTTTACTTCACTCTTCAATGATCGGCTATATAGGCTTTGAATAGTGATATATAATGCAGATCAATTAAAATAAATCAAAAATTATCATTAAAAAAAGGGATAATTGGCAAAATACACTATTTAGGTTTTTAAATTAGTAAAATACATTGTTTTTAATTTTTTTTTTAAAACTACACTTTTGGAATATGTATAAAGACTTTTTCACCAAAGATAATTAGAGATTACATATTCTAATAAATGAAAAATAGAAATTCGAAATTATTAATATTATGATGAAATATCTAATTACTTAAATTAAAATATTTTAAAATTTATCCTACCAAAAAGTTATTTTATTAGTGTTATTATCCCAGTGCACATATTTAATCACAAAAGATGAAAAGATCATAATAATTCCTAGAGATTCTAAATGCATGCACTTTAGTAGGAAAAAAAATGATGTGTTACAGAAGCTAATAACTGTGAACAGAAACCTAATGCTACCTAAATTAAAACAATGGATTTGCAATTAGAAGTGGCATTTAAGGAGCAAATTGTGATATGCAGTAGCAAAACGATGTAGAATATATAAGTAATCAAAAGGATATAAAAGTCTTTCACTGGATTACACTTATAATAAATATGTGATGCTGGGCAAGCTAAATGTAAAATTTCTGATTACTAATTAGATCTGTAAATGTTAAAACATATAAATTAGACCCAAAATAATTAGACAGATCAATTTTTATTATTGTTTTTAAGAACTTTTTTTATTTAAATATTAAACTACTAATTCTTATCTTGGTTAATTTAATCATTTTACTTATAGATAAGTGTAGTTTTTAAAAAAAAATTTAAATGATGTATTTTTCAAATTATAAACTCATTGAGAGGTATTTTCTCAAATTTTCTCTTAAAAAAAATCAGATCTACATGTAGAACTGGGTGGACAGCACCTATTTTAGAGCAGTTTTGGGCGAATTTTTTTTTTTTGGTTTTTAGTACATCTCCAACCCTACTCCATTTCTTCCTTCAAATGCCATTTTAGAGGAAATTCTTCTCCAATCCTACTTTATTTTCACCTGCAAAATGGAGGAATGCTATTTTTTCCTCCAAATATGGAGTAACCCCATTTTCCACTCCATTTTGCAGGTGAATTTTTTTATTTACAAGATAATCTTTTACTTTTTATTAATTATTAAAACTATATTTTTATTTATAATTTAATCTTTTATATTATAAATATTTAATTTAAAATTAAAGATAAATAGATTTAAAATTTGAGAATAGAAAATAAAAATATAAGAAGATTAACTGAAACTAGAAATAACATAAAATTACAAATACATAAAAAAATACATAAAATTAAAATGTACTTTGTTTTATTATTTTAAATGGTGTGTGGTATTATTTGTATATTATAATAGTTGAATTTAAAATAATATTATAATTTATAGAAGTTTTAACTGAAAAAAATAAATGGGTTCATTTGTAACTTTTATAAATAAAATGCATTATTAGCAATCAACAATAAAATAAAAGTGAAGAATATATTTAGAATATTCTTTTTGGAGTTGAAAATGGAGGAATACATTAGAGAGAAATCTAACTCCAGCAGTTCCTCCATTTTGGAGATAAAAATGAAGGAATACATTGAAGAAGTTCTTAGAGCACTAAATATCTACATGCAGATCTGTTAGTTTTATATTGATATTTTGTTATGCATTAAATCTATGAATGGTGAAAAAAAAACAAATGATCCCAAATGCAGTTTAACTGCATTTTTCTGCATTTACTCTGTTTAACTAACATTTCTTCTGCATGTTTTGAATGGTAAGCAGAATAAATACATAATAAATGTAGTTAATATGCATTTTGGATCATCTACTTTTTTTACTATTTATAGATTTTATGCAGAACAAAAAATATTAATATAAAATTAATAGATCTGCATACAAATATTAAATGCTCTAAAATACCAAAGAAAAACAATCATCCTAGAACTGCTCTAAATAGGTGATGTCCACCCAATTCTGCATGCATATCTTAATTTATTTTTTTAATAATATTTTTTGATCTGCTTTAGTTGATCTATATTATACGATATGTACACCATTCAAAACCATAGTTTGCATGCATAACCGTTGTTGTTTGCAGCTCAAAGACCTTTCTGACTCTATGCATCCTCAAAATAAACGAGAAGGAAAAAAACCGAAGAAAAATTATTTCATTGACTGATGAAGCAAAAACACGAGAAGAAATATTAATAAAGTTTAGTTTATGTTCCTGATCCATCATTTTTCCTTGCAAAAACTGATGCTAACATTTGTCTTTCTGCTTAAGAAACTAGGAGCAGAGTTATTATTATGAAACGAATTGAAAACAGAAAAAAAACTACAATATTAAAAATAAGATTCCCCAACAAAATACTAATAGCAGGAAACTAGGAGTGAATTAGTAAGGAAGACAAATCATACCATTGTCATTGTTTTATCATAAGCATTGCTTCCTTTCACATTAAGTGGCTCCAAAACTCTTAGCATTAGACGCTGGACATCGTTATGAGTTGCATGGAAAACTTGACCAGATTGAATGAAGAATGTTAGTTGTGTGTAGTTTATACTTCCAAAACCAAACATAAATAGCAGTAAGTTCGTGATCACATTGTACTACTATTGAGGTATACTCTACATTTACCACAATTGCATCAATTAAATATGGGACTTTTAATTGCTTACTATTTGATGAAGCAAGAACTATCGGCTACATATAGTCTTACAAAACAAAGAGAGATTTTTTAATTAATGCGAAAAATAAAACTTACTACTGATTTCATAGAGTATGTGCTCCAAGTTGAGACTGACTTTTTGCAGTATAATGAAATCCCCCAACTGAAAATCTTGAACGTGCATGACATGGTGATTATCCAAAAATTTATTATAGATGATCAAAAACTACATGACATAATATTAGCAGATGTAACAAAAGTCTTAAAAGAAATAAATTTAATAGAAATAACAAAATAAATATGTCTATATAAAAATGGACGCACTTACATCTTAGTCCAGTAGACTTGGATTCCATATAATAAAAATCGTCATAAAATAATAAATCAACATAAGAAATATATTTACATATATATATATATATACTTTGAATGTTGACCGTTAGTGATGTTATGTTTGAGTTTCATTGTGTTGGATTGGCTGCGTGAAATTAATTTGTATTGTGATTTTTTTGTCGATTTTATCATGTGAGTGAGTGAGTTTCGTTTAAGTGTTGTAGTAATTTAATTTTTGTTGTGTAGTTGGTGTTTCTTTGTTATATTTTTTGTGTTTTTTGTTGTGTTCATGTATGTTATCTAATTTCTAAAGAGTGATAACAACCAAAACCAGCAAGCAATAGGATAGAGTAAGAACATTATTTCACTTGAGTCTTCACTGGCCGGATCGGCTATATAATTTGATGAACATTTGTTGTTTGCTTCTCAAAGACCTCTATGGATGAGACAAAAAGAAACAAGGAGAGAATATTTTATTGACAAATGAAGCAAGAAACACGAGAAGAAATATGAATAAAATTTGGTAATGTACCTGATTTTTCATGTCGAGATTGATTGTTTGTATATACTTTCAATCTTGACAGGGTAATGCAGTATAATGAATTCTCCAACTTAAAACCATGAAAAACTGTGCATTATCAAAACCAATTATATATATGATTTTAGGTGAACTCTCTCCATTCTGTTGCCACATCAGCATCTAAATGGAGAACACATGTCCTTTCAACCAATTAATAAATCATAAATTTTAAAATAAAAAACAAAAAACTAATTAATATCATTACTTCTAACTTAACTTTTCTATTTAATGTTTATTTCATATGTATTTATGTTCATAACTATTAAGTTACACTCAAATTAAGTCTTTCCACATTCCTAACAAAAATAAATAAACAACATTTCTAATCTTTTGGTATTCGTCTAAAAATTTTAATATTTTTTTACTAACTTGATTTTTTCTTTCGGTTTATCCTTATCATGAACACTTTTTTTTAAGTTTGTTGTATGAAAGAAAGTAAATATGTAGCGTTCTCTACATTCAAAAATTTAGCGGTTTTTATGGGTCAAATATCATATTATTATAGCTGCATTTTATTGTAAAACATTAAGTATGAGATGGTTCTTGCAGAATCATGGCAATTGTGCATGTCATAAATATGAGAATATTAAAAATCAGAGGAAATTATATGTTTTCAAGCAATTCAATCCAAAAAATATGGCTTTTATCTACGTCTTTTTTAGTCATGTTATGTTTATGATTTCTAAAATAGTAGAATAATTTTCCTACTTACCCTACTTCCAATTCTTAAAAAAAATTATTTGTTTTACAAAGATTTTATTTTTAAAACACCTAATAAAAAACAATCAAACAAATTACCATATTGTTATAATTATATATATATATATATATCAACATAAACATATTTTTAAAAATATTATGTGAAACAAAACCCGCACATATGCGCAGATACAAGTCTAGTATAATATAATAATACAAGATGTAACACAAGTCTCAAAAGCAAGAACATAAATAGAAATAAGTACATCTATAAAAAATCGAAGGACTTACATCTTTTGTTCCTGTTGACAGTAGACTTTGTCAAATGGCTTTTTGTTACCCAATGTCACAACGAAATAACTCACTAGCAACAAATAAAAAGAACAACGTGAATCCATGTAAAAAATATCAGAGTAAGAGAAGAATGTAGCTAATCTGGAACATACCTATATATATATATATATATATATATATATATATAAATATGCTACTAACTATCATATGAAGCTAATAAATGTATTAAAGAACGAAGGATACACAATGCACGATAATGCTAGGTGATCTAAGGAAAGAAAAAGAGAATTAGTTACCTTAGCACTGAAGAATTATATTTGGCTGTCTTATGTTAAAAAAACTCTCCATGAACTAAAATCTGATCTTTGAGAAATTTAGTATGCCTCTTCCTGCAAGTTACAAGTCATTTACACGCATTGATATTTTAAAGAAGAAAAAAATCATTTTATCAAAGTTGATACATACACAAGAGTATTGTTGGTGGTACGCTCCGCTCCCCGGTTCGGACCGGTTAAAGATCTGAGAAGCGGTAGGCGACCCGCCGATGTCCCTTCCGTGAAGGACCAGAGTCCCCTCACTCGCAACCGTCTCGGGATCACCACCCCTCTTTCGAGACGACTTCTTCGAGTACTTACTCTTCTTCCTCTGGGCGCGATCGGCAATAGTGAGCTCGTCCTCATCCTGCTCACCTATTTCACCTTCCTCCATTTGAGGCTGAGGAATCGCTTCAGGAACGCCAGTTCCCGCCACGTCGCCCTCCGGTTCCGCAACCGGGATCAAGGGATCAACTGGGCCGACCGGGACATTGTCGACCTCGTCCCCGCCAACGGTTTCAAAACCATCGCCGGCCTCGTTCCCGTCGAGGCCGACGATATCGATTGAGGCATTGTCTTCTTCCTCGTCAGCCCCGAAGTTCATCATCAGAATGTCCGATCTGTCGAATGCCATCCTTCTCCGACTTGACTTGCTGCTTTTCCTCGGTTTTTTTTTCTTCGGTACCGGCCTCGACGAGCTGGGTTCAGTCTTAGTTTTGGCTACAAAAAAAACAAGTATGTCAGCCGTGGTCTATACAGCTAAGTAACAACGACTTCAAAACAATCCGAGAATTCGTACCTCGGTCTTGAGCTCTCTTTATCCGATAGTCGATCTTCTCTTGGTAAGCTCGAGGCCAACGACGCTGACCGGCGAGACTCAACTGCTGCGCTAGCTCGGATGTGAGAGAGCGTTGAATGAATCCAGGCACGTGACGATCTGCACAAAGCAAAGAAAACCGGTTAGAATCAGTCAAGTAATAAAGAGATGAACCGTGAGATATGTACCAAAGTCGACACTCCAGCCAGTCCGGAACATGCTCTCCGGATTCTCAGCAGAACTCGAGTCGACGCGAACAAAAAAGTAACTCTTGTCCCAGTCCGGGAACTTGCTGGCTTTGTTCACGGTAACCAAGTCGAACTTCGGGTTGCAATTCACCGACAAAAACCAGCTTTTGGCCGACGAGACCTTCATGATGAAAAGTTCCTCGAACTGGGCCACATTGATATGAGCACGGATGTCGCGCCCGAGCTGGAGAATCCCGACGAAGTTGACTATCGACGCCGGCTGGAGTTGCGATATCGGGCAGCCGCGCCGATTGCAGTAAGCGAACAGCAGAAGCGGTAAAGGGAAAGTCAATCCGGCCTCCCGGAAATACGCCTCGTAGACGCAAATAAAGTCCTCAGGAGCATCCCAAGGGCGTTCTTCCGGTTCGGGAATCTGGATTATGATTCCGGGAGGGGCTCCACCGATCAGCATAGCAGCCTCAACTGTCTCCGGGGACGACAAGGTGGATTTCACTGGAGCGCATATGCATGGCCGATCTACGATCGACATCATGTCGTCGTCGTTCGGATCCTGTGCCTCTCCATCCCCGACCTCGCGCAATGGAGCATCCTCATCCGTCTTCACGTCGGGCTCCCGTCCCGGGACCAAGTCAGTGGGAACTTGGCGCTCGGGCTCGCGAAGATTTCGATCTATCCGTTCTGGAGCTCGAATCGGAACTCGGCTACTAGAGCCGACCTCGACGAGCTGAGAATTCTTCCGAACCAAAGAGACATTTGAAGAATGCTCTGTAGATCCCGAACTCGAGATGTCAGTGGAAGTTTCCTCCCTATGGTGTTCGGGAAGAATGGCGGCCTCGGAGTTGGAAGAAGAGTCGGAAGACATTGTCGGAGAGTTCGAGAGAATAACCGTCGACGAGAGAGCACGGCGGACGGCGACCGGAAATTCTAGAGAGAGAAAGAAGAAAATTTAGAGAGAATGGAGAGCAAATACCTTGGCAGTAGGAGCGAAAAAGTAAGAAATGGGGAGAGATGAGCCCTATTTATAGAAGAAGAGCGAATCATTGCGACTTCTCGAGTCCCGCGCCCTGAAACGTCTCGATTTCCCGCCTAAACCGACGCGACTTTTCAATTCCCCACAAGCAAAAATACTTAAATGCCCTTGTCGAAACATCAGAGGAACGAAGAGGGGCGTAAGTCGAGAACTCAACGTCACCGACCTCGGTCATTAGCCGATCCTGCTCCAATTCGGCAAAAGTCAGTCAGGTCCATTTACCGAACGGGGGGGGGGACATACTGTTGGTGGTACGCTCCGCTCCCCGGTTCAGACCGGTTAAAGACCGAGACCGACCCAATTGATCCCGGTTTACTTTGGTTTTAGCCGAAATAGGCCTGACCTGACAGCACGGCCCATAAGAGAAAAGCCCAGTGATAAGAGGCGGTGAGAGCTGAACGAGAAGCCCTAGAACATCTCCTCGTTTATGTACTATAAATAGTAGAATTGTTACTGTAGAGGGGATCCTTTTTCGGACCCAGAGAATAGAGATCTGAATATTGTATCGAGTTCGTCGAGAGGCCTCTGAACTGAACGGATTGTAATTGAGAACTTAATAAAATATAATTGATTTAATCTTTCGAACTCTAATTACCGAACCGTCCCCAGATAGTTAAGAACCACAATCAACAAGTATAATATAGAAATTGAAAATTTTACACAAAACTCACTGGATGCGACTGCTAGCTCATAAGCTTCCTTTCAATCTTGGCAAGGACACTGTTCACAATTGAAATATTGAACATGTTAATTAACTAAAAACCCTGTTTTACAGTGTTATTTTTGTACTTGAAGTATGTGTTTATAAGAATTTTTGAGAACCAAATTAAAGAAAATGAGAAGAAATTGAGAAAGTTCGTCTTAACTCTAGTTTTTTTTGTATATTCTTGGATTCTGATTTCTGAATCATCACAAAGTTTTCTTTCAGATGACATCTGTGGACGAAAAAACTCAAAAAGCAATATCTTGAAACATATAAAGATAATATCTTTCAATTTCTTATTTTTGCTTCCACTGGCTTAAATTATCCTTTTGGAAAATCATAAAAAAAATAGTTAAGAAGGTAAATGCTAGTTGGTTGGAGATATTTGGCTAAAATGATTAATACATTAACAATACGATCGACTAACTAATATAAAATGATTAATTGTTCTAAAAGACTAAAAAACTAAATTGATAGTGGAAGAGAAATGAGAACAATATTAATTGAGAAGTTATTGGAGTTTTGTATAATATGAATTTTTTCTGTGTTCATTTATGTGTTTTGTAGTGTGTGATGTATTAGAGTTTCTCTGTGTGACGTGGTTGTGTTCGAGTGTATTTTGAAATTAGTGTGCATTTGTTTTTTGTGTTCATTTGTGCTGTTTTGTTATGCTCATGTCTTGTTTTGATTTGTGTTTGATATTTTGTTCTGTTTTAGCATGTTTTGAGTTTTTGTGCTTTGGGCTTAGTTGTGCTTGAGTGTGTTTTCAGATAGTGTGAGCAACCCAAAATGAGTTATACGAGAACAGAGTGAGCAAGTTATCAGAAATGAAAAATAAGATTTCTCAGAAATATAGTAATGGCAGAAAACCTAGAGTGGATTAGTAAGGAGGACAGAGTACCACCAGATTTTATGTGTCACAGTTTTATTACAAGCATCGTTTCCTTTTACATGAAATGGCTCCAAAACACTGAGTATGAGTCGCTGGACACTAATGAAAACAAAAAACAATGGTTGTGAGCTCCATGGAAAACTATATCAGATTGAATGAAGAATGTTAGAAGAGGCCACGTGCCTCTTACTATTTTTTTTTAAAGTATTTTAAGTAAATTTAATTAAAATATTCTTAATTTATGGTAAAAATAAAAATGTGTCTCATCTATAAACCTTTTTCCATATTTCTAATATTATACCCCCATCTATAAAACTTTCTAGATCTGCCACTGTGTGTGAATTGTGAAACTTATACTTCCGAGACCTAGCACAAAGCCTCAATTAAATAATGGAAGCAAGAACTATCGGCTATATCTAGCTGTGCACATCTTTTAATTTTTTCCATCTCTTGTCGCACCTAAAACAAACAATATATATAATGTAAAGAAAACATAGATTATATGATAACAAAAGTAGCCAATATATTGAAATCAGAGACATGTTAGAAAATTCAGAAAACCTGACCATATGATATGTTCATAGTTCAGAAAACAAGTTCAGGCCATATGTTCAAAAGGAATGAAACTGATCAAGAAACAGAGCAAAACAAAGCAACTAAATGGCTGCTTTTAAGATTATCCTATTAAAAAAGTGTGTAAACATCAAAAGTACAGATTTGGGGATGAAGAAATTTACAGGAAACTTCAACTAGCAACACGAATGGGTCCAGCAAACTCCTGGTCAATCCTGAATTAACACCACACGAAAACTTGAAGGTGAAGCAATTGGATTTTCCTGATAAAATAATGAAATAAATATATAAAAAGAAGAAATCTCACTCTGTGATGGCAGTTCTAACGACGGTGCCTTGGCCTTCCTTATCAAGCTTTCTAGCACTTTTTGGATTACTATTCTCTCCATGCAATTCCAGTCGGAAGAACTAGACATGTTGATGGCGATGATGTTAATGGAGGAAGTCAGACCATACGATAATTTAAAAAGCAGTTATTCTTAGTCTCATTACCTCTGGATCCATCAAGAGATTGTGAGGCTTAAAATCTCTGTTATGATAATTAAAACACAGTAGTTAATTATCCCGAAAAAAAACCTAAAAAAATATCAAAGGAATCAATTATGAAACTGAGAAAACGAGAGAATCGTCTATCAAAGGAACAGAGACACAATCGAAAAAAATGTCAAGCAATCAGCGTTCAAATCTGTAAATTAGCGATGTTGGGATCACGAGCAAGAAGGAGATCTCGCGGAGGTTAGTGGAAGCCTTTACCGCTCTGAAGGAGATCTATAGCTTTTGTCGAGTGATATACTTAGGCGCCTTTGCCCTTTTTTTTTTTCTAAGTGTTCCTGCATAAGTGAAAAAATGAGATGCAAGGAGAGATTTGGCTTCCCACTTATGTTTTTTCGGGTTAGCATTTGATAAATGCTATGATAGGAAGGACTTCGACCAATCTATAATAGCAGTTTAGTAAACTGCACTATAATATTGTGCTATCAATGCCCGAATTTGTTGTAGTTAAGGAACGTCCTCATAGATGCGTCTTCAGAGAAGCGAACATTCCAGTAGCTTCCTCATTTCTCTCTTCCAAGATTTTGGTCATGTGACCTCGAGGTAGAGTTGGACTTCAAACGACAACGACTACTTTAAAGTCTATTAAAGTCTTCTGTTTAAGTTTTCTCAATTTCTATGGTATATGTCATTTGCCGGAAAAGAAAAACAAAAATAAAGTCTTCTGTTTAAGTAAAGATCTAGTAGATGCTTTTTTTTAACGACGGCGTAACTTTCGTTATTATTCTGCGATTTTATTTTCACTTCTAGAGATCCAGTTGACTAGTGATTCCTAGAACTTTCCTGGCCAAATTTTGTTATTTCTTAACTAATTATGCAATGCGAAATCCAAAGTGTCACTATTGATAAGTTTGCAAACAGTTTTGTTATCTCCTTGAAAACATTCAATATGGCATTCTGATAACCTCGACTCCAAGTTTTGTTAATTATGGTTATAATTAACTCCAGAAAAGGAATTATGAACATAAATACACACGCAAAAAAAATCAACTTAATGAAAGAAAAAAAACAATTTTAGGTACTAAGAATATGGAAAAACATTTAAGAATCAATTATTCCTAATAACCTATAAGATCATACTAAAATAAGTACGTGCTAGCTTCGCATGAAACTCGTTCTTGACTTGGAAAAGCAAGCAACGGAGAGACAATACCTGCTTATCAAAACAAACACACAATCTTTCTCAATAATTCGTTCTCATTACCATAGAAACAAAAATAACAATAAGTCGATATATGTGAATATGATCATAAACATTACCATAGAAATGAGTAAAGATAATTGTCCATTGGTACACCTTTACTACGAATCAAGTTCTCATTGTCTCTCGGGACTGGATAAGGTCTATTTTCATCAATATCACTATATGTCTTCTCTATATAGATCGTGTTCTCACCAAATCCCATGGCTTGAGCCAATTCAGGAACGTCAACGAAGAACCACTTACCCGAACTTGGATCATTTGGTAGAACAAATATGCCTGGAATCTCACTTTTTCTAACCACACCAACCACTTCCACATGCATAACCCTAGAGGCTTGCTCCTGCATGGCCATAATATTTCCACAAAACTTATCTACCGAATTTGATACATATGTTGAGCAATTTCAGGTTTATGCAATGAAGACTAACTAACCTCAGCAATCACTGACTTGGCAAACAACTTATGCAAGAACTTCAACAAGGGATTTTGTTGAGAAGGGAGTAGTTTATTAGCTTTTCTCAATTCTTTTGCAGCAACATCATCGGTTTTTGTGGATTCTAGAGACTCTTCTTTCCAATCCGAAGGAACCCATCCGCGATTTACTAGAATAGGAGACTTCATGCTAGTGCCAAAAAAAAGGAGATGAAGAAACAGTTAGTTCCTTTTGTATCGGAAATTTTTCTTTTTCTTTTTATAATTATAATTTGTAAAGGTTTGTATATTACATCCATATTATCATCTAGACACACCACATCATCATCTAAATCCATCATCCATAAGTTCGTTTATAAAACAATTTTTTGCATCTGAACGTTATATCTGGATGCAATTTTGTTTGTTTGTAAGAGAATTCACATACATTTCATATCCACATAAACATAACCGATCATCAAACAACACTACATTATTTGCATCCAGATGTGGTATCTATACGCCCATGAAACACGTGAACTTGCATCAAATATGGTATCAAGATCACAAAAGACTAATGTGTATATATTTGTTTGCAAATGAAGTAGCGAAATCACCTATTTGGTTCATTAGGGATTGGCAAGAGAGGTGTAATGACATAGAAGCCACTTTCAGACCCTTTGGACATGGATCTAGGCTTTGGACCCACATAGATCGATCTTTGCTTGTCAAAAACGCCTTTACACACTACCCGTCGAAATCCTATTCTATCAACATTCTTCACTGCAGTCATTAGCTTCATTGGTTCCATTTGTAAGCATAGTTGTCTGAAATCCAGCTGTTTCATTATCTTTGAAACAAAAAGTTGGAACAAATTCTTTAGCAGATCGTAGTTTCACATTCTGTTAGGAGATCCAGGTCATAATATTTCTATACTGTACAGTTATTGAGAATTAACTTTTTGTTAGGAAAAAATCCTAATGATATACAAAAAAGTTGCCATTAAAACAACAAAATTTGAAGGTAATATATTATTCATCGATTCAGAAAGAGATTAATAATGAGAAATTAAGAACCTCTTCTCGCTGTCTGATCTTCTGCCAATCGGCCACACCGTATGTAAACAATCCACCCAAGAACCATAATAGCGTTGACCCTATTTTCTTCTCTGCAAAACATTTTTTTTTTGTAAATCACTCTACAAAAATATATATAATCAAGATTTAGAGCTCAATCATAAATTAAATATGAGGGAGCAAGCGCAAAATACTTGCAGGTGGTATAGCAGAAGACATCGATCGAGTCTCAAGAGAGGTGGAAGTTTTTGGAGCGGGATGCAATAATGGAGCAGCAGAGAGATTACTTCTAGTGGAAGACCTGTGACTATGAGATATCAACTTCGTTAAAGTTTTAGCAAAGAGTTTTTGCATCATCTTTGTCTCCAATATTTTGATCTTTGTCTTCTCCAAGAATCTTGATCCTGTAAATTTTTAGTGATAATCTATGACGACTACAAGGTTTGATTAAAGTCTTCACGCCTTCTTTCTCGGACGGCAGATGAGACGGCACCATTCTAATGTATATATTTTTTTAATAACCATAAGCACATGGGACACCATCTAATTAGATTATTATTACATATGGGGATGGTAATAATTAATCACAACTACAATTGTCTTTTAAATAAGGAACGGCAGGTGGATGTCACTAAAACTTGTAGCATGTACAGTCCTGTATGTGAATTTACCTTCCTCAACTTTCTATAGCAAAATGGAAAAAAAAAATATAGAATTAATAGAGATTAATAAACAAAATTAGCTATAAATAGCTATAGACAGTTCAAATGACAATAAAAATTCGAACTTCCAGGGCAAAATCGGGCACAAACAGCATTCCTTCGCATCTTACAACCGTAGGTGTTAAGTAACTTTTGATCAAATGAGAGACTGTTCTAATAATTACTATATTTCTACTATTTCTAGACTGTCTAGGTATTTATGTTCTTGATAAGAACATCTTAGTTAATTTATACTAAATATATATATATATATATTTTTTTTAAAAATTACTTCCACATGTTTTATAGGTCAAAGAAAAAACGAAACAAATAAATGGGTGATTTTGCAGTGATGACATTAGTATAAATTAGTAGACTATATATGAGTATTTAAAAAAGAGAGAATAAAATCAGTTAAAATGTTTTATATCTATTATTATCATAATTTAATAAATTTATTTAATGATAAATATTATTTGCAAAAGCTTATGAAGAGTATGCATTAAAAAAAAATAGAGTGCCTAATATTTACATTGTATGATAGAGATATATTTGTATCCTCAATGGTAACAATAAATTTAGAGTTAGTTCAGTTTAATAAGTAAATATGGAAAAATATGCGCCACAACATTTATACAAATTTTGTACTTCTAATTTATGAGCTAAAATAAATTTTATAAAGTTATCGACATAAAAAAATATATATGCCCACACTAGGTGTAGGAGTAAAATCTTCTACTATTAGTTAAAAACTCAAAATTATAATTTTCATTCCTTTTTTGCCAAAAAGTTATGTCTTTATTCACAATTTATTTATTTAATAAATCTTTTTAAAAATAGGTTGAGTAATAATTTTATCTACTCTACATTTATATCTTCAATGGTAATAATAAATTTAAAGTTGGTTAAGTTTAATAACTAAAATACAAAAAAACGTGTGCAACACTATTTCTATAATATTTTTACCTTATATTTATGGATAATTTAAATTTTATAAATTTATTTACATAAAAAATGCTCAAAAAATATTCTAATATTAATAAAAAAAATTTCAATTAATACTTTTTATTCCTAACAAATCATAAGTTTTAAAGTCATAATTTATTTACTTAATAAATCTTCTAAAATATATGTTGATAGTCAATCTTATTTACTTAACATGTGTATTCTTAACGGTAATAATAAATCTAAAGTTAGTTAAATTTATTAACTAAACTATAAAAATATGCATGAAAACATTTATATAAATTGTGTACTTCAAATTATATTTATAAACTAATTTAAACTTTATAAAATTGTAAACATAAAAACAAAAATATGTGCGCGTAAAATCTTATAACAGTAATGATAATTATAAAGTTAGTTAAATTTAATAACTAAACTATAAAATTATGTGTGACACTATTTACATAAATTATGTATCTTTAAATTATAGTTTATCTTTAAATTATAGTTTATCTTTAAATTATATTTATGAAAAATTTAAATTTAATAAAATTACTGACATAAAAATAAAAATATGTGCGCGTCTTCTAACGGTAATAATAATTCTAAAGTTAGTTAAATTTAATAACTAAATTCTAAAAATACTTGTGACACCATTTACATAAACTGTGTACCTTCAAATTATATTTATGAACTAATGCAAATTTCATAAAGTTATTAACATAAAAAAAAAATATTCAACTACAAAATCTTAAAATATTATTCAAAACTTCAAAATTATAATTTTCATTCTTTTTTTAGCCAACAAAATATAAGTTTTCAAGTCACATTTAATTGGTTGAAAATATCCTCTAGGAAATCTGTTTTAAAGTCATAATTTATTTACTTGATAAATCTTCTAAAATATATGTTGATAGTCAATCTTATTTACTTAACACATGTATTCTTAATGGTAATAATATATCTAAAGTTAGTTATATTTAATAATTAAACTATATAAATACGCGTGACAACATTTACATAAACTATGTCATAATTTATTTTACTTAATAAATCTTCTAAAATATATATTGATAGTCAGTTTTATTTACTTAACATGTGAATTTTTAATGATAATAATAAATCTAAAGTTAGTTAAATTTATTAATTAAATTATTAATATATTTGTGACAATATTTACATAAATTGTGTACTTTCAAATTATATTTATAAACTAATTCAAACTTCATAAAGTTGTTGACATAAAAAAATATATGCGCGCTCCAAATCTTCTAACGGTAATAATAATTCTAAAGTTAGTTAAATTTAAAAACTAAATTCAAAAAATACTTGTGACACCATTTACATAAACTGTGTACCTTCAAATTATATTTATGAACTGATGCAAATTTCATAAAGTTGTTAACATAAAAAAAATATTCACGCACAAAATCTTCAAATATTATTCAAAACTTCAAAATTATAATTTTCATTCTTTTTTTTTAGCCAACAAAATATAAGTTTTCAAGTCACATTTAATTGGTTGAAAAAATCCTCTAGGAAATCTGTTTTAAAGTCATAATTTATTTACTTGATAAATCTTCTTAAATATATGTTGATTGTCAATCTTATTTGCTTAACACATGTATTCTTAATGGTAATAATATATCTAAAGTTAGTTATATTTAATAATTAAACTATATAAATACGTGTGACAACATTTACATAAACTATGTCATAATTTATTTTACTTAATAAATCTTCTAAAATATATATTGATAGTCAGTTTTATTTACTTAACATATGAATTTTTAATGGTAATAATAAATCTAAAGTTAGTTAAATTTATTAATTAAATTATTAATATATTTGTGACAATATTTACATAAATTGTGTACCTTCAAATTATATTTATAAACTAATTTAAACTTCATTAAGTTGTTGACATAAAAAAATATATGCGCGCTCCAAATCTTCTAACGGTAATAATAATTCTAAAGCTAGTTAAATTTAAAAACTAAATTCTAAAAATACTTGTGACACCATTTACATAAACTGTGTACCTTCAAATTATATTTATGAACTGATGCAAATTTCATAAAGTTGTTAACATAGAAAAAAATATTCACGCACAAAATCTTCAAATATTATTCAAAACTTCAAAATTATAATTTTTATTCTTTTTTTTAAGCCAACAAAATATAAGTTTTCAAGTCACATTTAATTGGTTGAAAAAATCCTCTAGGAAATCTGTTTTAAAGTCATAATTTATTTACTTGATAAATCTTCTAAAATATATGTGGATAGTCAATCTTATTTACTTAACACATGTATTCTTAATGGTAATAATATATCTAAAGTTAGTTATATTTAATAATTAAACTATATAAATACGTGTGACAATATTTACATAAACTATGTCATAATCTATTCTACTTAATAAATCTTCTAAAATATATATTGATAGTCAGTTTTATTTACTTAACATGTGAATTTTTAATGGTAATAATAAATCTAAAGTTAGTTAAATTTAATAACTAAATTATTAATATATGTGTGACAATATTTATATAAATTGTGTACCTTCAAATTATATTTATAAACTAATTCAAACTTCATAAAATTGTTGGCATAAAAAAAAAATATGCGCGCCCAAAATCTTCTAACGATAATAATAATTCAAAATTTAGTTAAATTTAAAAACTAAATTCTAAAAATACTTGTGACACCATTTACATAAACTGTGTACCTTCAAATTATATTTATGAACTGATGCAAATTTCATAAAGTTGTTAACATAAAAAAAATTATTCACGCGCAAAATCTTCAAATATATATTCAAAACTTCAAAATTATAATTTTCATTCTTTTTTTTTAGCCAACAAAATATAAGTTTTCAAGTCACATTTAATTGGTTGAAAAAATCCTCTAGGAAATCTGTTTTAAAGTCATAATTTATTTACTTGATTAATCTTCTAAAATATATGTTGATAGTCAATCTTATTTACTTAACACATGTATTCTTAATGGTAGTAATATATCTAAAGTTAGTTATATTTAATAATTAAACTATATAAATACGTGTGACAATATTTACATAAACTATGTCATAATTTATTCTACTTAATAAATCTTCTAAAATATATATTGATAGTCAGTTTTATTTATTTAACATGTGAATTTTTAATGGTAATAATAAATCTAAAGTTAGTTAAATTTAATAACTAAATTATTAATATATGTGTGACAATATTTATATAAATTGTGTACCTTCAAATTATATTTATAAACTAGTTCAAACTTCATAAAGTTGTTGACATAAAAAAAAATATGCGCGCCCAAAATCTTCTAACGGTAATAATAATTCAAAAGTTAGTTAAATTTAATAACTAAATTCTAAAAATACTTGTGATACCATTTACATAAACTGTGTCCCTTCAAATTATATTTATGAACTGATGCAAATTTCATAAAGTTGTTAACATAAAAAAAATATTCACGCACAAAATCTTCAAATATATATTCAAAACTTCAAAATTATAATTTTCATTCTTTTTTTTTTAGCCAACAAAATATAAGTTTTCAAGTCACATTTAGTTGGTTGAAAAAATCCTCTAGGAAATCTGTTTTAAAGTCATAATTTATTTACTTGATAAATCTTCTAAAATATATGTTGATAGTCAATCTTATTTACTTAACACATGTATTCTTAATGGTAATAATATATCTAAAATTAGTTATATTTAATAATTAAACTATATAAATACGTGTGACAACATTTACATAAACTATGTCATAATTTATTTTACTTGATAAATCTTCTAAATATCGATAGTCAGTTTTATTTACTTAACATGTGAATTTTTAATGGTAATAATAAATCTAAAGTTAGTTAAATTTAATAACTAAATTATTAATATATGTGTGACAATATTTACATAAATTGTGTACCTTAAAATTATATTTATAAACTAATTCAAACTTCATAAAATTGTTGACATAAAAACAAAAATATGCGCGCGCAAAATCTTCTAACGGTAATAATAATTTTAAAGTTAGTTAAATTTAAAAACTAAAATAGAAAAATATGCATGACACCATTTATATAAACTGGCACCTTTAAAATATATTATGAACTAGTTTAAGTTTCATAAAATTGTTTGACATAAAAACAAAAATATGCGCGCGCAAAATCTTCTAATATTATTCAAAAATTCAAAATTATATAACTTTGATTCCTTTTTTTAGCCAACAAAATATAAGTTTTCAGGTCACATTTAATTCATTGGCTGAATAAATCCTCTAGGAAATCTGTTGGTAGTCTTATCTACTATCTACATTTGTGTATATAAATAAGAAAATGAAATCCTTTGTCCTTAATCTTCTGTTGAAAGTCATTAACGACGTTTAACCATATAGTCAAGTTTCGTCTTCAACAGGTTTGACTATTTTTTTTCCCTATCTTTCTTCATTTTTTAGGCTTTTGAAAAGATTTGCTTCCCACTTGTACACTTACGTCCTCTTCTACTTCATCGAAAGAGAGATTTTGATTCTGAAATGAAGATGGTGTTTGGAATTGTGTCGTAGGGCCGTTTGTGGCAAGGTTTTGTTTTTGGGAATCAGACATGGTGTTCAAAAAGAAGCTCTTCTTCTCCTCGAAGAAATCGGGATCTTCCGATAGCTCTAACAGTCCGCGATCTGTTGGCTCAAACTCTCCGATCGGAACCGATAAGAAGAAACCAAAATCCAATTCGAAAGAGGAAACTCAAAGCCCTAACAGGAGCCCCGTTTCTGGCTCCGCCGGAGATAAAGATGGTTTAAAGAAGAAGGACGGTTCATCAAAGGGCAAAGAAGCCTCCTCCGATCAAGTTCACTCTCCTAGTCACGGCAAATCGAACTTGTCGTCTTCCGGTTCTGAGGCGAAGAAACCAACTGCTGAAACGCCTATTTTGGCCTCATCTCTGGGTTTGAATCGAATCAAGACGAGGTCGGGCCCTTTGCCGCAGGAAAGTTTTTTCAGTTTTGGGAATGAGAAAGCAATTCCGGTCGTACCGTGTTACGACTTGCCGAAGTTGGGTACTCGTTGGGACTCTGGCTCGGGTAGTGGCAGTACGAAGAAGGAAGCCAATGTTGGTCACATACCTGCAATGCCGGCATTGAAAACTGGTATGCTCAAAATTTCTCTTGATCATTTTGTTGGACTGATATGATGTTCTGACTTGTGCCCATTGTATCCTCGAACTTTTCTTGCCTGATTCTGCCTGTTATCGTCGAAATGTTGTTTGATGTTTCAGTTATTGCTTCTCAAATTTGATTTTGATGCTAACTAAGCAGGTCAATCCAAAGTAGGAAGCTCAGAATTTGGCACACCTGAGGTATATTCTCTCCTTAGTCCTTACTATCTTTTTAATAAATAAAAAAAAAAACAAAAAGTTTGTGTTCTGTATATATCAGTTCTAAGTGGTGACTTGACGTCTATCTTTGTAGAATTCATATGAATTGGAAAATCCAAAAGATTGTCAAGCCTTACTTCGCATGACCAGTGCTCCAAGAAAGAGGTTTTCTGGTGACATCAAGAGCTTTTCTCATGAGTTGAACTCGAAAGGTGTACGACCTTTTCCATTATGGAAGCCTCGTAGGTCAAATAACTTGGAGGTAGTCTCAAGGCTCATGTCTCTGTAGTAATTCATATGAAATGCGTTCACCGCATGCTCTAATCACCTGTCTTATGCAGGAAGTCTTGAATATAATTCGGACCAAATTTGATAAAGCAAAGGAAGATGTAAATTCGGACCTTATCCTTTTTGGTGGGGACCTAGCGGAAAGTCTTGACAAAAATGGAGAAAGTCATCCTGAGTTGCAGGAAACAGTGGAAGACTTGTTAATTTTGGCACGGAAATGTGTTAAGGCTACCGCAGGAGAGTTCTGGCTTCAATGTGAGGGCATAGTTCAAGACTTAGATGATAGACGTCAGGAGCTTCCCCCGGGGGTGCTCAAGAAGCTTCACACTCGGATGCTGTTCATCCTTACCAGATGTACTAGATTACTTCAGTTTCATAAGGAAAGTTGGGGGCAGGAAGAAGAGGTCGTCCAACTATATCAGTCAAGAGTCATGCATTCTACCGATAAAAGAGTCCCCACTGGAGAAGGTTTGAATTGGAAAGAGGACTTTGTTGATCGTCCATCTCTTCTCTCTTCTCCATACAATGAGACTTCAGAGGATTCTGAATTGCCTGCAAACATCAATAAAATGTCTTCGTGGAAAAGACTTCCATCTCCAGCAGCAAAGGGTGTACAGGAAGCTGCAGTATCAAAAGAAGAGAATGATAGTAAAGTTGAACCTCCAACGGTGGTTAAAAATCGAGCAGCTACGAGTGATGGTATGGCTATTGCTAAGCCGCCAGACTATCCTCCCATGAAATCGTCTCATGAAGATATGTCCAAGCATCGGCACAATATATCTTGGGGTTATTGGGGGGATCAGTCATGTATTTCGGAGGAAAGTTCGATTATTTGTCGTATATGCGAGGAGGATGTTCCCACCACACACGTGGAAGATCACTCTAGGATATGTGCATTGGCTGATAAATGTGACCAAAAGGGTGTGAGTGTTGATGAGCGGCTTGTGTCAGTTGCTGTAACTCTTGACAAAATAACAGAGACCTTCATACAGAAAGATAGCCAAGCAGCGGAAGAAACCCCAGATGGTATGAGAATATCTAACGCGAGCTTGACTGGAGAATCTGATGTTCTCTCCCCAAAGCTAAGTGACTGCTCGCGAAGAGGGTCGGAGGACATGCTCGACTGTTTTCCAGAGGCTGATAATTCAGCTTTCATTGATGATATGAGATGTTTAACTTCAATGTCATGCAGAACTCGTTTTGGTCCCAAGTCTGATCAAGGCATGACTACTTCTTCTGCCGGTAGCATGACTCCTAGATCCCCTATTCCAACCCCTAGACTCGATCCAGTTGAATTGTTATTACGAGGCAAGGGTACATTCCATGACCAAGACGATATACCACAGGTATGTGATGGTTCTTCTCTATATTCATATCTTCCTAGTCCTTTGTTATTGAATATGCGCACTGACTAATAACAACCTGGACAACTGATTATGCAGATGACTGAACTTGCTGACATTGCAAGATGCGCAGCAAATGCCATTCCAGATGCCGATCAATCCATTCAGCTCTTACTTTCTTGTCTTGAAGACTTAAGGGTTGTCATAGACCGCAGAAAGTTTAATGCGCTCACAGTAGAAACTTTTGGGACACGCATAGAAAAGTTGATACAGTGAGTTCCTGGTACTACTTTGTCTTAAATATTTTTTGGATCTCTCCCCGTGCCGTCTTTGCTTGCAATGCAAGTGTTCTGGGAAATGAATTCTGATCTCCAGAAATATTACTTGTCAGTTGAGGCAAATATTGAAAAAATGATTTTGTTTGTTATGTAGGGAAAAGTATCTTCAGGTGTGCGAGCTTCTGGATGATGCAAAAGTTGACCTAACAAGCACCGTAATTGATGAAGATGCTCCTTTAGAGGATGACGTTGTTCGCAGCTTGAAGACCAGCCCAGTACATCCGCGTGATCGCATATCCATAGATGATTTTGAGCGGATAAAAGAAATTAGTAGGGGAGCTTTTGGGCGAGTTTTCTTGGCTAGAAAGATAACAACTGGAGACATATTTGCAATTAAGGTATTCTTAATTTCAGTTTGGTTTACATCTATTACTGTTGTGAAAGATTCTGTCTGTACAGTTAGGCTGGCTTGGTTGGCAAAATCAGTCAAACTGTTTCTCTAAATCTTGTTTTGGGGGGCCGTCATACTTCATAGGTTCTGAAGAAGGCAGATATGATCCGCAAGAATGCTGTTGAAAGTATACTTGCTGAACGAGATATTTTGATCAACGTCCGCAATCCCTTTGTGGTGAGCTGCTCTAACTTTTAAGCATATATTTTCCTCTGCAGAGGTTTCATTATTGCTAACGTAACCATTTTTTTGACCAGGTTCGATTCTTCTATTCTTTTACTTCTCGTGAGAACCTGTATCTTGTGATGGAATACCTGAATGGAGGGGATTTTTATTCCATGTTGGGAAAATTAGGTTGCTTGGATGAAACTAATGCCCGTGTATACATTGCCGAAGTTGTAAGTGTGCAATACTCTTATAAATAATGTCATTATAACAAGATAATTTTATCGAGTTGTTGTTACTCAGTGTCGATAATCCATGTCAGGTTCTTGCTTTGGAATATTTACACTCTGAGGGTGTTGTGCATCGTGATTTAAAACCTGACAATTTGTTGATTGCACATGATGGTCATGTTAAGGTAATAACCATTTGAGAACTTATATTGAATATTATGAGGCCTTCTGTACGTTTAGTTGATGTCATGCAGTGTGATGCTCTGGAGATTATAGTCTCTTTTTATCTGAAGCTCATAAATTAGCCTTTGCATTTATGAGACTATAAATCTAATACATGGATATATCTATAATCAGAACCTTGCTTCCCTGTTGACCATATCGGTACCTTTTTTCTTTCATCTGAGCAGTTGACAGATTTTGGTCTCTCAAAAGTTGGTCTCATCAACAGCACTGATAAGCTCTCTGGTCCGGTTTCCAGCGGAACGTCTCTGCTTGTTGAGGAGAAACCAAAATTGCCAACATCAGAGCATCAGCTTGAAAGGCGAGATAAGCGATCTGCAGTGGGCTCTCCTGACTACTTGGCGCCAGAAATTCTTCTGGGGACAGGACATGGTGCACACACACACTTCCTTCTAATCTTGTTATCCGCGTATCTCTAGTATTGAAAATCTTACTTTTGAGTAGAAATTGGTGCTGGGTTGCGATTAAATTAATATTGGTCCTGGAATGAGATTGTTTATCTGAATAACAAAATGTGTGGTATATCAAGTTGATTACAGTTCTACTTATCTGGTGGTGTAAGTAGAAAGCTTGGATATATATAGCGTATTCGCTAAGTTAGGCAATTCAGATTCATACCAAATTGTTGCTCTGCATAGTTTTAGATATTCAATTCTGTTTATCACATACCAAATAAAAATTGATTTACTCCATAACTGTTCAGGTGCAACTGCGGATTGGTGGTCTGTTGGCATAATTTTGTTTGAATTCATTGTGGGGATTCCGCCCTTTAATGCTAGTCATCCTCAGGTTAGTGACTAGATATTGCATCGTTCTGTAAATCGTTTTGATAGAGGAAATAGTGGTTTCTCAAAGTTCTAGAAACTGACGTTCTAACTTTGGCTTGTCATCAATGTTGTGTTCTTTTGTTAAGCCTCTTAAGTATCTACATTTTCATTTAACATCTTCATCGTGTCACTCCAACTCCCTGATATTTGATCTGCATCTTCATTGTTGGGTTTTAGCAAATATTTGACAATATTCTCAACCGTGATATACCATGGCCTAGTGTTCCAGAGGATATGAGCCATGAAGCCCGTGATTTAATAGATCGGTAAGTGATTTTTTTATCCGTCCAATCATATGCGTAGTGAAAATAGTCCTTTCAAAATTTGTCGGCAGATAAAAAACCCCTTTTCTTCTCAACTTTTGCTTGAGTTATGACTATATGTGTGTTTCCATAAGGGTCCAAGTAAATGCCTATTTTGATCATGCTTGTTTCAGTATCACCTTATAGCCGAATTGAGAAGAAGACAAGGGTATTATTTTTTGTAACATTGTGTCATGTACTTTATCCAGGTTATTAACGGAAGATCCTCATCGGAGACTTGGAGCTAGAGGAGCGGCTGAGGTGACTTTGCATTTCTTTTTCTTGGTTGACTGATTCCAGTTTTTTGGTAGTGTTGTGTAGTGATGAAACAAATATCATGATACAGGTCAAGCAACACATCTTCTTTAAAGACATAAACTGGCACACTCTAGCAGAGCAAAAGGTGAATTCATTTATCTTTTTCTTTTAATTCATAAGCTTTGCGTTTGACCATAAAAAGTCATAAGCTTTGCAAACTCTTTTTTTTTTTTTTTGCATTTTTAATGCTTGATTTTTCTAGGCTGCATTTGTGCCGGATACTGAAGATGCTCTTGACACAAGTTACTTCCAAAGTCGCTACCCGTGTAACTTTTCAGATGAGCAATGTTTTCCAACCAATGAGAATGAGGATTCTAGTGACACTGGAAGCAGTGGTTGCTTGAGCAATGGTCACAACGATGGGGTAATATCTGCTGATCCACTCTCAGAAAATACTAGCGTTAGATTTACATGTGTAATGTCTCTGAATTGGATCAATGATGGTGTGCAGGTTGATGAACGTGGCAAACCTGAGGAGTTGGAAACTAGTGTTTCTGAAAATAACCCATTCGATAATTTCTCGTTCAAGGTATAGTATACTTTTCTCCTTATATTCCTTGTCATTCAAGTATACGATTTATCATAGTTTTATATAGTTGGAGAAGCTCCCTTGCAAGTGTCGTTTTCAGCATTGATATCTCTACATAGGTTGTTAGCTTTTACGACTTGCAGAATCCTTTATTATAGATTGGTAGTTTATGGAACTTGTGTGCTCTGCCTCCACCCAATTCAAGTCTAGAACTGGGTTATATCTATCCCATTATGGAAAATGATTTTGAGTAGTTGAAGTGGTGTGCTTATGAGAGAACCACTTACATAGCATTTTGACTTACTCTTTTTACGGTATAAAGAACCTCTCGCAGCTGGCATATATCAACTATGATGTGATGTCCAAAGGTCAGAAAGATGGAACCCAACCAAGTTTGCATCGAAGAAAAACAAATTAATGTTACATGTTATTCTGTACATGTAAGTCATTGTTCACTCACCATTAAGTATCCATAACAAAGCTGATTTCTAGTTTTGAGTTTTACTCCTGATGCTGCATTGATGTTACATATTTGCAGAGACAGGAAGAAAAGGAGAGGAAAAGAAAAAAGAGAAATGGCGGTTATTGGTGTTTTGCGATTTGATATTTGTTTGGATTTGTAGTTAATAGAAGTGGACATGGTTTCATTCAGGCTTTGGCGTTCCACCTTCAAAGAGAGGTTGTGAAATGTTGTATCTAAGTCAATTGAGTGAAAGATAATCTCATTGTTCTTTACTATTTCGCAATTTGTCTCATCCAAATCTGTTTATAGATTCTGAACGACAGATTCCATTTTCGAACCAAAGTTCTAAAAGTTAGCTCTCTAGATCACACTCTTAACCGTACAATATTTATAGGTTTCCCACAAAATCTAATAAGTCATCGACTCTTATAACTTAGACTCATTACAAGAATCTAATCCTCAAATCACTTTTGATCTCTTACAAAAACTTAAGAGTAGATTTTAGCATTCACATCAACACTTTCTTAAACCCATGTTTATGCTACACATAGAATATATAATCACTCTCTCGATGTCGTTTTTTTTTTTTTTTTCTCTCTCTCTCTAAAAAGGAAACCATCTAGCTCTTTATGGTCCCTCCCTATCATGTGTATGAATACCTTTTGGGACCTCTCTAAAAGAGTCATACCATTATAGCAGCCTTAGTACTGTTGCAGTTGCACCCATTCCCACCTATTTATACCTTATGCAATAAATGCTTAACTCATAAAGCTGTCAATGTTTGGTGGCCAAAAATCATAGTGTGTTTTGTTGGGAAAAAACAATTTATTCAAAAAATGGATTGGGTTCACTTTCATCAAGAATTTGTCTACATTTCAATATTATCAAATTAGGTATTCATTCATTCATTTTCATAAATCATGTAGTGTTTATTTTTGGGTATAATTTAGCTGTCACTCCATCAAACTAACTTAGATGTGGGTCTGTGTGATAGCAAAAGATAATAAAAGCATGTACCTATTTGGTATGACATATTTACAAAGCAAACTATTGATATGATCATGTGATTACATATAATTTTCGTTTGACCAAAAAAAAGTACACATAATTTTCATTAACCAGAATGAGCAAAAACAAGTCAAACATACGGAACCAAAATAAACATACAAGATTTTTTTTGAACGCTGATTTAAATTAATAAAAACTGTCCAAGTTTTGATTTTTCTCATTTCAAAATTTAATTGATCGATTTTTGTTTTGGGATATCTGACTATTCTAGTCGATAAAACAAAGTCTACAAACCTTTTAAACAAATACAAAATAAAGAAAGAAGTTAAAAGCTATCAAACACATCAAATCTTCAAGAAAAAACCTTTACACAAGTGGCCAACCAAAATCACGACAAAAAAGAATATTGTAATCTCAAAAAATTATAGTATTCGTTAGACAAACCTCATAACGCCTAGCTTGTCCGTTGCGGAAATCGGAAATTCTATTAGTTCTCGGAAAAGTTGTAGGTGTCCCCTTATGAGATTTGAGGGCTGGCCTTGGGTTGATGTTCGTGGCAACTAAGATGAAAATTCTAGTTCTTCGGAGCTATGGTAAAATGGAATGATCCGCGTTTCAGCGTGTGATTGCTACGTTCTCGTTTGGTATTGTTCGGTTTTATTTTTTTTAATTTCTCAAACCGTTTTTCTTAGTTTTTTGTTGTGGTTTGCTGCTTATTTGTCGTTATTTTGTAATTTTTGTTTAATTTGTTTTTTTTGTTATCCATGTAATTTTTGTCAAAAACCGAAAATTGGTAATATAATCTTTATATCTTACCAAAAAAAAATGTGTCCACTTTGTTTCATAAACAGTGACCAACTGCGTTTGCCAGTATATATTATATTATGCTACCAAGTCACATATAACATAAGAGACAAAATGATAAAGCAATAAAAATTGAAAATAAAATTAAAAGATTAAGAAACCAACAATAATTACAATCACCACCAAATCCTCACGCCCAAACACAAACAACTGCAAATGCCAGCAGAGTTTACCACTAAAACCCCTCTCCTTTTGATAAGTGGGGCTAAAAAAAAAAATTTAAATTTTAAAGAACTCATTTCTGATTTTTTTTCCCCAACCATTTACTTAAAAAATTAATAATTAAAAATCCAACAATTAACAGCTTTTCACTCAATCAATCAGCTTCGTCCACTTGATCTGGACCAGATCGTCTCAAATTCTCAATCTTTCTAACCACTTCCGCCATCTCCGGCCTCTTGTCCGGATGCTGTGACGTACACTCAAGCCCTAGCTGCACCATCTCCGCCATCATCTCTTCATCCTCCGTCGCCAAGCTAAGCAGCTCAGAGTCGAAAACCTCTCTCCTCCACTCATCTCTCACCACCGATTTAACCCATCTCGCCAAATCCACTCCTTCCTCGTTCATCACAGAATTCGACGGAGCTTTACCGGTGATCAGCTCAAGAAGCACCACGCCATAGCTGTACACGTCACCCTTCTGCGACACGCGTTTCGGGTCGGTTACTTCTGGCGCACGGTAACCCGTGGCACGGTTCGGGGTTGTGGTTGAAGAAGCTCCCACCAGCTGAGATAAGCCAAAGTCTGAGACTTTCGCGTCGTGTGACTTGGTTAAGAGGATGTTTGAGGATTTGATGTTGCCGTGAGAGGTCGAAGTGCCTTGTGAGTGAAGGTAGTCTAAACCACGAGCTGCACCAAGAGCAATTCTTGATCGGACATCCCAGTTTAGTGGAGTCCTTCCTGCTCCTCTGTTTCCTGTATTTAGACAAAAAGACAATTATAGAAACTAAAGAAAACAGAGCAAAACTCTTGGAGCTGTCATGGTTGTTAAGTACACAATCATGTAGCTTTCCACTATTGTTTTCTTTTGGCTACTCAAAGCATCCAATGTCAATATTTGTCCCTACCAAATTCTATACGAATACAATGTAAATCCTGTGGATGTTAATTCAACAGAGAATCAAAATCAAAGAGATTAAGCACTAAAATTTTGTGGATAAACTAATCCATGTCCGAATTAAATGTCTTCACCATTCAATCTGTTTATAGTCACTAAGCACCGATTTACCTCGAGATAAACTAAAATAGAGAATAAAGGAAAGAAATTTGACAATGTAATCACAAGTTTTGATCAAAAAGACTCACCATGTAAGAGAGCTGATAAGCTTCCCATAGACATGAAGTCATAGACAAGAAGCTTCTCGTCTCTACTGAAGTAGTAAGCCCTCAAAGGCACCAAATTCTCATGATCCATAGCACCAACCAACTCAATCTTCTCCCTGAACTCTTTATCAGGCATCATCACATCCTTAAGCCTCTTCACCGCCACAACCGTCACAGCGTCAAGCACCGCCTTATACGCCGTCCCAAACGTTCCTTTCCCCAAAACCTCCGCTGAAGCTCTAAGCAAGTCTTCAAGATCGAAAACTTTCGTCGCGTTGCCAAAAAACACAAGCTTTTTCGCCACGGGTCCGTTGGCTTCTCCGGATTTTGTGTTTCCGGTCATCGCCGCGGCGGCCGCTGCAGTCACCGAGTACCTGTTTCCGTTCTCCGCCGCTTCCCCAGCCGGTTTATCGCCGGAAATATCCGTTTCTTGCTGTTTGATTGTGGAAATGTCCACGGCTCTTGATCTCTCGTTGCCCTTTTTCCGGCAGAGCACCATCAATATCAGAACTATCAAAGCGAAACCAACCACGCATCCGATCACAATTCCGGCTATAGCTCCGCCGGAAAGTTTGTTTTTTTTCTTCTCCTCCTTGGTCGCCTCAACACTTGGCGGTGTTCTGTTTCCACCGGAAGTAGGCTGGCTCGGTACAGTTTCTTCATTAGGGCAGATTTTGAGCGGCTTGCCGCAGAGAGAAGTTTGCAAAAACGAATCGGACTTGAATCTCTGGAGATTTTTAGGTATTGATCCGTTCAACGAGTTATTCGAGACGTTGAACTGAACCAATGGTAAATCTAGGTCCGGAATCGAGCCGGAGAGATTGTTATCCTCAAGGTACAGAGTCTTGAGCCTCGTGAGATTGGTGAAACCTGAGGAGATTTCTCCGGTGAAGCTGTTCTCAGCGAGATTAAGCCTCACGAGGTTACTGAGACTGAATAAACCCTCCGGTATCTCGCCGGAGAATCTGTTTCCTTGCAAGAAGAGGTGCCGGAGATCGGAGCAGCTGCTGAGATCCAAAGGGAGGGAGCCAGTGAGAGCGTTGAGACGGAGGCTAAGTGTACGGAGCCGAGTTAAGTTACCGAAAATACCCTCCGGGATCTTTCCGGTGAGAGAAACGCCGGGGAGACGGAGGGCGGTGACTTGATTATTCTCGCATTTGACACCGGCCCAGTTGCACGGCGAGGTTTGCCTTATGTCCCAACGGAATGTGCGGCCGCCGACGGCGGAACGGAGAGATAAAAGTGCGGCTCTATCCGCGTTGAGATCTTGGCTTGAAGGAAGAGGGAGAGTGAGGAGAAGGATCGAGAGGAAAACAGAGAGAATCGCCATGGACGGGTTGGGGAAAACTCGCATTGTGGAGTTTTGCGACGATTCAGAGAAAGAAGAAGAGAGAAACCCAAATTGAAAAGAAAGCTCTTTTGCAGAGCTGTGATTATACAGAAAGTAGTGAAAGCAGTCAACAGCCTAATCCTCTTCTCCTCCTTTTCCCATGTTTTTTTTTTTTTCTCTGTTTTTTATGTGTTTATTATAACTAGGGTAATAAGTTACTTATTACTTTATTAGTGTCAGTAATCGAATTGAAAAATTAGTTTTAAATTACTAATTAAATGATTCGACCAAAAAAAATAGTACTAATTAAATGAAACAAAATAATTTTGTCTAAATTTAATTCCCACTTCAAATTCTTTTAGATTCTTCGATAACTTTGTATCCTACTAATTAAATTTATTTAGTGGCAAAACCACATATAATAAGTTGGAGTTATTCGCCTCTAATAATCTTTTAAAATTTTAAAATTGGTGTAATTTATTAAAATTTAGTATTAATATCTCCATTCATAAAATTATATATATATATATATATATATATTTTGTCAACAGCCTAAATCCTTAAAATAATTTGACTAGCCAAATTGATGATAGTGAATTTACATAGATAATTTTTGAAGGGTAGATACGAACACTCCTTTCTAAGTTATATATATATATCTTTATTTATTTGTTTATGAAAAAAATTTCTGAGTTCACCACTTATTTACTCTTGTTAATTGCAAATTTCACTGACATAATTTGTAGTATAAAAACTGAAGTTGGTATTTTTATTTAATAAGAAAAAGTTGGGAAGAGAGAGTTGGTAGGACCGTAACATGGTAGAAGATCACAAGACTTCACAACCATATTTGATTACATTGAAGTTTCGAAATAAAATATTCACTTGTTTTACCAAAAAAAAAAAAATATCATTTGCGTCTGTCTCCTCGTCCATTCTGCATATACAATATTATAGGATCTTCTTTGTTTTTTTTTATTTTTGTATCTAAAAAATTCTTGACACAGGGTCTGGCCGTCTGGGACCATGTTAGATTTGGAATTCAATTTACAAAGTGGATATACGAATTCTGGAATTTTTATTTGACATTTTCTTTAACATATGCATGGTGTATCTTAGTTATGTTTTATGGTTATAAATCAATAATTTCCTATTAGATTTTGGTATTTGGCAAAATGAATAGTTGTATTTAATTAGGTTAAGATCATTTACACATCCAGAAACGAAAAGAAGTCGTGACGTGTGCATCGATACATGGTTGGGCGTTAAACGAAAGGAAAAGACAACTACAAGTCTACAATTAAATATTTACATTTTTATTTTCATGTGTTTGGCTCCTTTTCTTCTCACCAAAAACCATTAATTGGAAGTTTCATTTGCTCGTGAAAGACCAAAGAAAGGAAATAAAACAAAAAACAAAAAAAAAAAACTGATTATTCTTCATTTGTCGGAGATTCCACGCCCTACGCAGAGAAGGAGGAAGAGACTGGAAGCTTTCAAAACCGGCAGGTCATGCGTTTGCGGAGAGGAGAGAATATAGTAGGAAGATGAGGAAGAGAGTACCTAAGAAGAAACAGGAATTGGAGCTTAGTGTCAGTATCTGCATCGAGGAGCAGCTTCCTAATGATCGTGAGATTCAGGTTTGTCTATTTCTTGTCTTTGATAATCGAATTTGAATATAAAATCATCGTTTCTGGGAGAATCATAATGTCTGGTTGTTTCGATTTGCTGCTCTTAATTCTCTCTTTTGAGATTCTATAGAATATTGCGGAAATACTTTGTCTTAATGTGCCAATGGCAATGAAGCTAGCTTTTGATGGATTGAAAGATTCTAAGTATAAAACAAGAGAAACTGGCATAGAAGATGTTGGTGGGTTTGAAACCGTGGAATTGTCTGTAATGCTTTGCAACGATGAGTTCATAAGTATGATAATTTCTTAGATTGGATTTGTTTGATATATTTGTTCATAAGTATGATAATTCGTTATTAAGCAAATCAGTTTTTTTATCAGGTAATGGCGATTGGGATAGGGAAAACGACATAGAGATGCTGGAACTTGCTTCATTTGGAGTCGCTATGAGCAACGATGCAGAGAAGACAAAGACCATGGCTGATGTAATCGGTGTAAGCAATGACGAAGATGGTGTTGCTGATGCCATTTACCGATACGCCTTCTGAGATTACACCACCACCAGTGTCACACTCGACTCAAGCTTACAACGAGATTATACCAAATTTCATTATTGAGGTTCACTAATGGAGGACCAAGATAATAACATGTTCTCTATTGTTCATAATTACAAAAAGATTAATATAAAATTCTTAGGAGCCCCTTAGAGGGGTTCTCTAATGTACATGCTCTTATCAATTTCAAGAATTGGTATAAGAGCTTCATCACTAAAAAAGCCTGAGTTTGTTGAGAGAGAAGTGAAAAGAACGAGAAATTCCAATGGGAGATAGCAGCAGTGCAAAAGGGTTCGTTGTTTCGGCTATTCCACGGTTCGATGGTCATTACGATCATTGGACACGCTGATGGAGAACTTCATTCGTTCGAAGGAGTATTGGGATCTCATAGAGAAGGGGATCAGCAGGTTCGAAGGAGTCAATCCTACTGAAGCAGAACAGAAGGTGATTAAAGAACAGACGTTTGAAAAACTTGAAACTCAGGATTTTTTTTTATCAATCCATCGATAGAGATATTTTTGACGCCATCCTCAATACAGACACAAGCAAACAGATCTAGGAAAGTATGAAACGGAAGTTTGAAGGATCCACCAAGGTAAAGAGAGCAAGCTCCAAGCTTTACGCAAGGAGTACGAGACACTTCAAATGAAGGAAGGAGAGATGGTGAACAGTTATTTTGCAAGAGTTCTTGCGATAGCTAAAAAGATGAAAGTGTATGGAGATTCACTTCTAGAGAATGCCATTTTGGCGAAGATTTTAAGGTCCATGACAATGAGGTTCAATTGCGTGGTATGCACAATTGAAGAATCTAACAACCTGGATACTCTCACACCAGATGAACTCTAGAACAGTCTCCTGATTCAAGAAGCACGAATGAAAGGAGGGATTATGGAAGAAGATCAATTTCTTAAGGTCTCTTATAAAGACAGAGGAAGAGGGATCTTGATAGATAGGACTTTTAAGGGTCTCAGGGCTATCAATCCCCTTGTCAATGTAGCACAAAGAGGTTTATCAATCCAGATGTGGTGTTAGACACTAAGCTATTTGATCAAGTTCTTAATTCAAGCAAACAAGAGTGGGTTTTGATTAATCTAGAGACAACTACAAACTTAAACAGGATTAAGGATTAATGAAATGCTTAAACAAGAACTAAACAATGACAAATGATGAGAATGTATGAATGATGATAAGAAAGGTCTTAGACATGATAGTGGATTAGGGTGCCTTCAGTGATAAACTAATGAGCTAATGAATCATATGATCAAGCAAGCCATTTAACATAAACATCTCTAACTAAGTTAATCCTCTCATGAAGGCATTAACTCCTATGCTAAATCAGTTTCAAACCCAATCATCATCAGTGAAACATGAGTTAACAAGCATTAAGAATCAGTTTAATCTGTCATTTAAGCATATAAACAATCATTCCCATGATGAATAACACTTAAACCTCTAACAACTTTGGTTCAGGCATTTCATCAAACACTTTTGGTGCATGAAATGCCCAGAATCTAGACCACATATGATTTGTATGGATCTAGCATAGAGAACAAGTTGTAGAGAATGGAATATGCATGATCTAACCCCTAAGCTCGCTAATCTACCACTTAAGCACCCTAATCTACATATCTAAGACCTTAATATGGGATTACTCACTAATCATACTAATCTCTCTTAAACCTTTGCAAGTTGAGAAGATTAGCATGATTAATGATGAGAAATGGAGATAGAGATGATAGATTCAAAAGTAAACAGCTTTAAACACCCAGATCTCTTAAAACTCTCTTGATTAAACACTCAAAAATAGATATTTCTCTTCTTAATGGAGTCTTTTTCACAAAAGAGGCAAGAGACAAAGGGAATAAAACTTAGTTCTCCCCCAAAAAAACCCTAAAAAGGATTTATACCTTCTTAAAAATGAACCGGGTCAGCCCGGAACAAACCGGGTCCTGACCCGGCTTTAATGGATAAAGTGGGAAAAGCTGCGGGTCGGTTCAGTATGTCCCAGGCCGCACACCTAAGTCGCAGTAGATGAAGACTTGTCTTGTGAGGCTTGAATCGCCTTGTCGGAGCCGCACGCCTATCTAGGAGTAAATTGCGAGTGTTTCTGCGGCATGGTCTCCTTCCTCTCCAACTCGCAGGGCTGAGCCGGTTTCTGGGGGATGTAGAAACTGTGCGGGTTGGTCTCTATTGCACTTAGGTCGCAGGCTCAAGTCGGAGTGAATTCCGAGTGATCGTGCGGCATAGATCCAGGCACGGATGACTCGCATGCCTAAGTCGCACGATTGTGGACTTAGCATTTCTCTTGCTCGGGAGCTCCAGACCTCTTCCAGTGATAGTTTACCCGCACATTTCAACTCGCAGCATCAGAGCAGCTTAGATCACTTCGCATTCCGGAGAGTGTAACTCCTGTGATACTTGTCCGAATTGAATGATTTCGGTTGCAGAAGACAGAGGACTCATTTATCTCCAACTTTTGTGAAGGAAGTTTCAGTGCTTGGGAGGTGGAAGGCTTCCTGGAGGGCACATCTTTGCAGTGCATGTATACGACCAGAGAGAGGCGTCTAGACATGTGTCCATTCCGGAGGCCGTATCTTCCTGCTCATAGATCCGAATTGAATGCTCTTGGACGTTCTGGAAAGAAGACTCAAATGTCTCTGATTCTCATGAAGGACCCGGAAGCTGAATCGGCCTGGAAGTGCACCGTCCTTCGCATCCTTCAGAACTGATCTGCTCGGTCCGGAATACCTGCGAGACAGGGGTTTCTTCCGACGAGCTTATCTCTCTGCTCACGCGTCCGAATTCTACGATTCCAATTGCTATGAGACCGTGCTTCAATGCTCTCCAACTTCTATGAAGGACCCGCCATCTGAATCGGACCGGAAGGCTCCCCGGACAGGTGATTTCTGAGACTCGTTCGCACCCGGAGATTTTGGCCGATATACTTAATTCGCGGTACGTGAAAATGGCCGGTAAAGCTTCCCGCGGTACATGAAAATGGCCGGTAAAACCTTCCTGGCCAGCGAGAATGGCCGATAACCTCCATAGACTCAAGTTTTCCACTTTTTCAAGCTCTGCTCACCATTCCACCTCCTGGATTCATCTTTTCAGCTCCATAATCACCTGATAGACACTCAAAACATGCAAAGACTCATTGGGACCTAATGCATCTCCTAAGTTCTAAAACAAACCCTAGGGACCTAAAATACATGAAATAAAACATGATTTGGAATGATTTATGCAACCTAAATGATGCAAATTATGAACATATCAACTCCCCCACACTTGTCCTTTGCTTGTCCTCAAGCAAAAAGAGCAAATGAGAGAAAGAGGTTGTATGCAATGGGAGTTCACATTTTCTTTTTGAGAGAAGTGATCACAATGAGAATTCAAGTTCATGCTCAATTATGCAATGCAAGCCATACTCAGATATATGTCAACTCAGCAAGGAATCTCCACAAGTTCTTCTCTCTCTCAACTCTTTCACATTCATTAAGCTTTTATCAGGTGGATCTCATGATGCAAGGTTTAAACAAGCTGGCTTGGCTAGGGAGAGGCTATGAGATTAAAATGATCTCATCAGTGTTCAAGTGGGTTAAATGCAGCAAAGGGATCTCTCTATGAATGATCAAACTTTGGCAGAATGCTAAAGGTAAAAAGCAACCTATGCATACAAGGGCAAAGACTCATCACTCCCCACCCTCTACTCAAAGCTTCCTCTCTTGCTCAAAGACCTCACTTTTCACACTCATTTTTCTCTCACTAGGGGATTTGTTCTTCACTTTCACTCTCAAGTCTTGGAACTCAAACTTTACACAGCTCTTTTTCTTTTACAACTTCTAGCCTCTTCTTTCTTTCTTATCAAAACATTTGAGCTTTTGGCTTCTTTTCTTTCTTTTTCACTTAGAGGCTAGATTTTTCTTTTCAACGAACCAGAGCTCACTTTCTCAAAACACCAAGACTGACTTCTTTTTCTTTCATTCCCCTAGTTATTTTCACTCTCTCTTTCCACTCATCTCACCTTTTTCCACTCACCAAAAAGTCTTTTCCCCCACACTTATTCCTCGCCAAAACTCTCAGTTCCTTGATGTTGGAACACAGCACTCAATGAGACCTGCCCTTGTCGCTCTAAACCTAACACTTTCTGCTAAGTTTGATCCAAGGTGGCCTTTCAATTCACACACAAACATTGGCTTAAAAGAAGGATGGGTTCAAGGTATAGGAACTGATCCTTGATGTGGATTCAGCTACTTGAGCTAAGGAAAAGAGTGGTGAAAACAGTGGTTCTAGCTCAAGTATGTATATTGGTATCCACAAGCTTTTTCAAACAATGCATCACAAGATATTTTCAAGTCAAGTTCAAGGTTCCCACTTAATTAGAGTTGAGTTTAATTCAAACTTGCTTCTCAGATTCAAATCATTTCAGACTTTGCAAGCATAGAAAAAGATTCACAAGCATATTCAATTCAAGTTCTCAAAGTGATGTACTCTCTAGAAAACCTATCATTACTCCTTGCAAGATGCAACCTATATGCAAATGCAATCTAGACTCAATCCTAAAAATGAGAATGCAACTACATGATCATTTTTTTGTGAAAATTTTTCAGATTTTTCCATTTTTTTTTGGTTTTTATATGCACTTAGATGACTATGCAACTAGAATGTGACTCAAGACTCAAAGTGTAAAATGAGAAAATAGAAAACATGGTTAGTAAAGGATGAAACTCCTCCCCCACACTTAAATAACACAGTCCCTTGTGTTATAAAAGTATGAGAAAGAAGTGAAACCAAAGCAAACAAGCAAAATGCAAAAGGAAACAAGCAAAATGCAAAAGGAAAAGAAAGTCTACATGCTATTTACAAGGTTTTGAGTGTTACCTAGTGGCTGTTGAAATTCGATGTGTGGCCTGACGGTGTTTCCCAAGAATGGTGGCTGGCTTCATCACTCCCGTCGTCAAGATCTACCCAAGTGGTTCCATATGCGACCAAGGCTGTGCAGTTCATGGAACTCTCCCCAACTTCCTCTCTGTTCCTTGGTGAAACTGGTGCTGGAGCCCCACCTTTGCAAGGGTTTTCAAGCTGCTTGATCCTCTTCTTCATCTCCTTGATGCACTTGGCCATCTTGTGGATGGTTTTGTCTTGGTACTTGCACCATTGTTGGAGAATACCAATCTTCTGTTGAGCTCTGAACCCTGAAGTGCCTGGTTCCTCCCAGTTGTAATCATCAAAGTGATATCTGTTTCCACCAAAACGTTTTTGAGGTGGAGGCAGATCAGCATCGTGAGCACCAGCTGCACTTGTGGTAGCATCTTCAGCGGTTGCTTTCTTTCCCTTGGAGGCTTCTTCTCTGCAAGCTTGCCTGTATGTGAGGATTGGTGGATCAGTTTGGACATTGTACAGCTCTTCCTTCAGCAAGAAGAAGTGAATGTTCCTTTTAACTTGGACTGTGGTGATGGAGGGATTGGGTAGGAGAACTTGGGCTGGCTCACTGATGAGTGTCTTGAAGTTGTAGACTGCCTTGGTACCCACTCTTCCTTGGAGAAAGCCAATCCTACACAAATGTGCTTCATTAATCAGATCAAACTTTGCCTTGTTCTCCTTGAATCTATACCCCATGGCTTTCAAGATCTTTGTTACCACCCATCCATGGGTCAGCTTTGCATCTTTGTTTGTAGAATCCCACATGCACTTTTTGTAGAACATCAAAGACCTTGCTAATTGAGATGCAAGGCAAAGTGGGTATTCATACCCTACATAGGGTTCCCCATCTTCATGTGTTGGCATCAGCGGCCTCAGCCCTACACCCAGAAGCAGCAGATCTCCTTTGTGAACTCTTCCAACATCAATCTTGAAGTAGAAGCTGTGAGAGAGAATCTTGTGTACATATCTCAGAACTGGATTCCTTATCCAAGAGGCCTTAGCTGTTCCAGCTGTGTACTTCCCAGAAGCAATTGATCTCCATAGAAGTTGGATCTCATCTTTTCTGAGATTGACCGAGTTGGAGAGAAATTCATTTCTAGGTGTTGAAAACCCAAAGATCTTACTCAATTCTCTGAATGACACTGAATATTCCTTCCCTTTCACAGTAAACTCCACATGTCCAAGCCCATCTCCTTGAATGATTCTTGAATCCCTTGGGTAGTAAATGAAAGCTTCAAAGGAGGCCAAGAACTCTTGGGACTCTTGCTCATAAGCGATTTCTCTCATCTCCAAAAGTGACTCAACACCCATGTTCCCAAGCAAAGTCTTGACATCTTCATAGAGGCCAATCTTCTTCAGAAAGTCCAAATCAGGGAATCTCCCTTGCTGGATCTCTATCTGCTGAAACTTAGCCAGATAATCAGGTGTTTCTGGTTCAGTTTTCTTGAACTTCTTTGATCCCTCTTCATTGGTGCCTTGGGAACCACCAGCTGAGCTGCCGGAGTCACTTTCAGTCTGTTCACTCTCAGATACCACAGCCAACTGTTTCCCCTTTTTCTTGGAACCAGAAGCAACCACCAAAGCTCTTCCTTCAGGCCTTGTCCTTTTTGGCGCTGGATCACACTTTCCTTGCTTTGTAGTATTCTTTGCACCTTGACCTTTGTTTCTTGGCTTTGAAGTTCCTGAGACCAAACCTTTGCCCTTTGATGCAGGGCCCTTCTTCTTGGCCAAAGAGTTGGTTCTTTCAGTCATCTGCCAAGAGATTCTCAAAAATATTGTTAGTACAAGGATGAACCTCACAAAAGTCTCAAAATTTTGAAAAAAATTGTTGCAACAATTTTCAAAATTCAAGAACAGGTAATTACAAACAAAGTGCTCTGTTTTCCAAGACTATCTAGCACCCTAGCATTTATAAAAATAATCCCAAGGTCTAAAACAACCTATCAAAATCGATTCCACACTTTAAAGTTCAAAAAATCACCATTGAAGAACATGGAAAGAGATGAGTTTCAACAGGGCGAAATACCTTGGGATTAAGATGCAACAAGTTCGAAATGCAATCAGGATGATGTTAACAACTCAAAAACGAGCTCAGAGCACTTTGAATCAACAATTTTGGTGGAGAAATGAGAGAGATATGGTGAAAACAATGGAGAGAAAAGTGAGAGATAGTTGCAAACTCGGGTTTGTAGTGAGGAAGAGAGAGTGTGGGGTAGGGTCAAGCCTCTGGACTGGTGGTCAATAGATCTATTTTGACCAGTCAAGGCTTTGACCCATCCTTTTCTCATTGACCGGCCTCCTTTCTCTCTTTTGTGCGTCCGGGAACTGTCGGGATCGAGCTGTGTGACCGTCTCGGTGTAGAACCGGAAAAAATTTCGTGCGGCCTGGTCATCCTCTGCTCTGACCCGCACAACCATCCCGCAGGTTTTGGGACTTAAACTCTTTGGGTTTCCTTCCTTTCTGTGCGGCCTGGCCATCGTTCTTCTGACCCGCACAACCATCTCGGAGTAAATTCCGAGTCTTTCTGCGGCCTGGCCATCTTTCTTCTGACCCGCACTCCTATCCCGCAGCTTCTGGGACTTAGGCATTTTGGGTTTCCCTTCTTTCTGTGCGGCCTGGCCATCGTTCTACTGACCCGCACAACCATCTTGGAGTAAATTCCGAGTCTTTCTGCGGCCTGGCCATCTTTCTTCTGACCCGCACTCCTATCCCGCAGCTTCTGGGACTTAGGCATTTTGGGTTTCCCTTCTTTCTGTGCGGCCTGGCCATCGTTCTTCTGAGCCGCATAACCATCCCGCAGTAAATTCCGAACGATCGTGCGACTTAGGCTCCTTGGGTTTCAGGCCGCAGCACCAGGTCGCACGGTTTAACACTTAGAACCCTCGGCCTTCTTCTTTTTGGTGCGGCTCAGCGTCTACGCTCCTAGGTCGCACGCCCAGGCCGGAGTAAATTCCGAATAGTCGTGCGGCATAGCTCCCTCTCTTCTGACCCGCGCAACCATCCCGCAGTAGATGGGACTTAAACGTTTCGGGCCTTCTTCTTTCTGTGCGGCTCGGCCTTCCTCTTTCCAGGTCGCACGCCCAGGCCGGAGTAAATTCCGAACCTTGCTGCGGCCTGGGCTCTTCTCTTCTGACCCGCACTCCTAGGCCGCAGCTTTTGGGACTTAAACGTTTTTCTGGCCTTAAACATTTCTCTCAGCTCTCTCACATGCTTCTTTCCATTCATCACTGAGCTATGTCCTCCAAAGATCACTTAGTACCTGAGACCAACTCACAAAACCCATCAAAAAGTTCTAAAACATAAAAGAAAAGAGAAGAAATCAGAAGAACTATGTACAAAGATAAGCTTGGGGTGTCTCCCAAGAGCACTTTGTTTAAAGTCTCTAAGTTTGACTTTGAGAACCTGGTTAACAGGCTGGTGGATCAAGAAGAGGAACTGATGTAGCTTCCTCTTTCCCTTGTGAAACTAAGTAATGCTTGACTCTCTGTCCATTCACCACAAATTCCTGACCATTTTTCCCTTCCAAGACAATGGCACCATAAGGCCTCACTTCAAGAACTTTGAAAGGTCCAGACCACCTAGACTTAAGCTTTCCTGGAAACAACTTAAGTCTGGAGTTGAAAAGCAAGACCAAATCACCACACTTGAACTCTCTCTTTAAAATCTTTTGGTCATGCAGGACTTTGGTCTTCTCCTTATAGATCTTTGAGCTTTCAAAAGCCTCAAGCCTAATCTCCTCAAGCTCATGGAGTTGCATGATTCTTTTCTCCTGAGCTGTCTTGATATCAAAGTTTAGAAACTTCACAGCCCACATAGCTTTGTACTCCAACTCCACAGGAAGGTGGCAGCTCTTCCCATATAGCAGACTGAATGGTGATGTTCCAATTGGAGTTTTAAAGCAGTCCTGTAAGCCCATAATGCATCATCCAGCCTTTTGCTCCAATCTTTTCTGGTTGAGCTGACAGTCCTTTCCAGAATGGCCTTGATTTGTCTATTAGATACCTCCACTTGGCCACTAGTTTGGGGATGATATGGAGTAGCTATCTTGTGTTTAACTCCATGCTTTCTCAATAAACCTTCCAGAGTCTTGTTCAAAAAGTGGGATCCTCCATCAGAAATGACAACCCTTGGAACTCCAAACCTTGGAAATATGATGCTCTTAAACAGCTTGACTACAACCTTGGAGTCATTGGTAGGGGAAGCAATGGCCTCAACCCATTTGGACACATAGTCCACAGCAACAAGTATGTATTGATTTCCAAAGGATGAAATAAAAGGTCCCATAAAGTCAATCCCCCAACAATCAAAGATCTCCACTTCTAGAATGGGGTTCTGAGGCATCTCACTTCTTTTAGATATATTTCCATGCCTCTGACAGGCATCACAAGCTGAAACCACCAATTGGGCATCTTTGAACATTGTAGGCCACCAGAACCCACTTTGAAGAACCTTTGCTACAGTTTTGAATGCCCCCATGTGACCTCCAAAAGCAGAACCATGACATTCCTGCAACACAGGTTGCATCTCCTCTTCAGCAAGACATCTTCTGTATAACTGATCCTTGTTCAGAACATAGAGGTAGGGCTCATCCCAATAGTATCTCTGGACATCTCTGAAGAACTTTTTCCTCTTGTAAGCATCCAATTCAGGAGGCTCCACCCCACATGCAAGATAGTTCACTATATCTGCAAACCAAGGCATCCTCCTTTCTTGAATGCTTTCTACTTCCTCAAAATCCAAGTATGAATGGAGCACCATCAGAGACTCTTCAGGCAAAGCATCATCTATGGGAACTTTTTCTTCAATCCTCAGCCTTGAGAGATGGTCTGCAGCACCATTCTCAATCCCCTTTTTATCAAGCACTTCCATATCAAACTCTTGGAGCAATAGAACCCATCTCAACAGCCTTGGCTTGGCATCTTTCTTGGTCATCAAATACCTAAGGGCTGCATGATCAGTATACACAATGACCTTTGATCCCACCAGGTAGCTTCTGAACTTGTCAAAGGCAAAAACTATTGCCAGCATTTCCTTTTCTGTTGTAGCATACTTCTCTTGGGCAGAGTCAAGTGTTCTACTGGCATAGTAGATCACATGCAACTTCTTGTCTTTCTTTTGTCCAAGTACTGCTCCAACAGCAAAGTCAGAAGCATCTGTCATGACCTCAAAAGGTAGGGACCAGTCTGGTGCCTGAACTATTGGTGCACTAACCAATGCCTCCTTGATCAACTTAAAGGCTTCTTCACATTCAACATCAAAGATGAAATCCACCTCCTTGCACAACAGTCTTGTTAAGGGCCTGGCAATCCTTGAGAAGTCCTTTATGAATCTTCTATAAAACCCTGCATGACCCAGGAAGCTCCTTATCCCTTTAACTGAAGTGGGGGTTTGCAGATTCACCATAACCTCCACCTTTGCCTTATCAACCTCAATGCCCTTTTCAGAGATCTTGTGCCCAAGAACTATCCCTTCTTGCACCATGAAATGACACTTCTCCCAGTTCAGCACCAAGCTGTGTTGCTCACATCTCTCCAACACCTGTGTCAAATTAGAGAGACAATCCGAGAAGGAGGAGCCATAGACACTAAAGTCATCCATGAACACCTCAACTTTCTCTTCAATAATGTCAGAGAAAATGTGCATCATACACCTTTGAAAAGTAGCCGGTGCATTACATAAACCGAAAGGCATTCTCCTATAAGCATAAGTGCCATAAGGGCATGTGAATGTTGTTTTCTCTTGATCTCTTGGATCTATGGGAATTTGGAAAAATCCAGAGTACCCATCGAGAAAACAAAAATAAGGATGATTAGCTAACCTCTCAAGCATTTGATCAATGAATGGTAAAGGAAAATGATCTTTTCTAGAAGCAGAATTCAATTTCCTATAGTCAATGCACATGCGGTGGCCAGTTATGGTTCTTTGAGCTATGAGTTCATCCTTATCGTTTTTCACCACTGTGATCCCACCTTTCTTGGGCACAACATGAACAGGAGATACCCATCTTGAGTCAGAGATTGGGTAAATTATCCCTGCCTCAAGAAGCTTTAGTATCTCCTTCTTAACCACTTCCCTAAGGTTGGGGTTAAGTCTACGTTGGTGCTCAATAGAGGACATAGATTGGTCCTCTAGGTGGATCCTATGGGTGCAGATGTCAGGAGAGATCCCTCTAATATCAGCCAAAGAATACCCTATGGCTCTCCTGAACTTTCTTATTTCATTCAGCAATGCACTCTCTTGGTCCTCTAATAGGCTATCATTGATGATGACAGGATATGTGGAGTTTAGTCCTAAGAAAGCATACCTGAGCCCTGTTGGTAGAGGTTTGAGCTCAACAGAGGGTGCATCAGCCTCATTCCAGTCCTGGTCCAAGCTGCTTTGGCTGGTGACTGATTCTTGGATTGCAAAAACCTCAGTGCCATTCTGTTCCAGCTCCACAAACCTTGTTTCAGGACCCAGCTCTCTTGCATTGTCCAGATACAGCTTATACCCTTCACTTGCTTCAGCCAAGAGCCCATTGTCTCCTTGTTCTTGAGTCAGAGTAGCTTGAAGAGGATCCTCTGTGTTCAGCTCCTCAAGCAACTCATCAGCCAACTGATCCATTGTCTCTACATAGAAACATTGACCTTCAATGGTGGGCTTCTTCATCATCTCATTCACATCAAACTTGAGCTTTTCAGACCCAAGTTGAAGCTCTATTATCCCACCTCTCACATCAATAATAGCTCCTGCAGTGGCTAAGAATGGTCTGCCCAAGATAAGAGGATCTACTGGCTCTTCATCCATCTCCAGCACAACAAAATCTGTTGGAACCTCAAAACCACCTATCTTGACAGGTAGATCTTCCAACATACCAACAGGCAATCTAACTGATCTATCTGCAAGGATAAGAGAAATCTTTGAAGGTTTGAAAACTCTAAAGCCCAGCTTCTGTGCTATGGAGAATGGCATCAAGCTGACTGATGCTCCTAAATCACAAAGACATCCAGAGAATAGAAGAGGTCCAATGGCACAAGGGAGTGTGAAGCTCCCTGGATCAGTTAACTTCCTTGGAATGGACTTCCTCTGAATGATAGCACTGCATTCATGACTTAGTACTACCATGCCTTGAAGCTCTTTTGTCTTGTTCAGAATAGCATCCTTCAAAAACTTCCCCATCTTTGGCATCATTAAGAATGCATCAATGAGAGGCATTGTGAGTGGTGTCTCTTTGAGTGCCTTCTCAAATACAGCTCTTGCCTTGTCCACTAGTTGCTTCTTAAATCTCCCTGGAAATGGGAGCTTGGGTTGGTATGGAGGTGGTGGCACATACTTCTTCTCTGGTTCTGGTTCCTTTGCTACCTCTTTACCCTTTTCTGACCTTGGTTTCTCAGCAACTTGATCATCCTTTAAGGCTGCCTCCCCCTCAGGTTGATCATTGTCCTCAATGATCACATTGTTGTTCTCAATACCAGGTAACTCCTTGCCACTCCTCAGTGTTATGGCCTTGGCATATTCCTTGGGGTTGGGTTCTGGTTTTCCAGGTAGGTGACCTTGGTTCCTTGAGCTTGATGCCTGGTTTTGCTTCAGTTCCTTGATTTCCTGCTGCATAGTCTGTTGACCCTGAAGTAGTTGTTGCAGAATACCAACCATATCTGTACCCATCTGTGGTTGCTGTTGAACCATTGGTGGCTGAAACTGTTGTTGAACCGGCGCCTGCTGTTGGAACTGTGGTGGACCAAACCCTGGTGGTGCCTTTGGTTGCTGTGAAGTGTAACCAGTGCCCTGAAATGGTTGCTGTTGCTGACCAAAACTCTGATTCTGACCAAATTGATTCTTGGGTTGGAATGACCCTTGAAAGTTGTGCTTGGGAACAAAGTTCTTTGGAGCTTGAGAATTGGGATAGACCTGGTCTTGTGGGTTAGCTACATTGGTGTTCCTGTAAGAGAGGTTTGGATTGGCATTACCATACTGATATCTTTGGAACCTCTGATTCCCAATGTAGTTGAGCTCCTCTTGGGTAAGACCTTCTTCACTTATGTTCTCAAAGATTTGAGAAGGTTCCTCATACTCTCCAACATAATGTATTGGCTTCTGAGTGGTGAATTTCAGCTTGTCTAATTCACTCCTCAACTCCTTAACTTCTCTGGTGAGCCTCTGTTCTGAGCTTGAACCTTCAGACCTATTTGATCTGTCATAGTCTTCACCATAAGTATCATTGCTCAATGCTAAGTTGATATATTCATAAATTGCATCATTTAGTGTACATGTTTTAGTCCAAATCAGGAAGCAGTATCCAGCTGGTTTCTAATCTTGGGAAGAGCTCCCCTATACAGTGTGCTGAGAAGAGAAGCCTCACTAAACCCATGGTGTGGGCATTGGTTTGTGTAGCTCCTGAATCTCTCATATGCTTCACCAAAACTTTCATTGCTTTGCTGAGTGAAGCTAGAGATTTGGTTCCTTAGTTTTGCAGTTCTTGAGGTAGAGAAGAACTTAGATAAGAAGGCTTGCTTGCATTGCTCCCAGGTTTGAATGGAGCCTCTTGGAAGATTCTTCTCCCATTGATGAGCTTTATCACCAAGACTGAATGGGAATAGTCTTAGCTTAAAGCTGTCTTCTGAAACTCCATTTATCTTGGTCAGATCACACACCTTATCAAACTGGTCCAAGTGTTCCAAGGGATCTTCCATTGCTAACCCATGGAACTTTGAGTTCTGGACCATATTCAGCAATGATGCTTTCACTTCAAAGTTGTTGTTCTGCACAGGTGGTGCCTGAATACCAGCTCCATACTGATGAGCATTGGCCCTGTCATTTTCGCCAACATAGATTTGGGGTTGCTCATATCTTCTTTGTTGTGGTTGGAAAGGGTGGGGTTGGTGGTGCACCTGGTGTCTTTGTTGAACATTGGCCTGATGCCTCTGTTGATGAGCCTGAGCTTGTCCCTGGTGGACATAGGCTTGTTGGTGGTGCACCTGTTCCTGCTGAACATTGCCTTGGTGAAACCCCTGACCAATTCCAATACCAGCTCCCTGACCTTGAGCCTGTTGCTCCTGAACTGGTTGTTCTATATCTACCACGTGATCTCCTTGTTCTGCCATCTCAGTCTGATCAATGTGTCTACCACGTCTGTCTCTTCTCCTCCTTGGTACCAAAAGGTTGATGTTGTCGTTTAGAGGAAAAGGAGGACCGCAGCTTCTTGATCTAGACCTGGTGTTCATATACCTGAAATCACAAACAGAAATTGAAAGGAATCAGTAAAAACAAGAAAGTAAGCACTTGATCTCAAGAACAGATCAGAGCTTAATGCTAATCAAACCACAATTTGGCAACGGCGCCAATTGATAGATAGGACTTTTAAGGGTCTCAGGGCTATCAATCCCCTTGTCAATGTAGCACAAAGAGGTTTATCAATCCAGATGTGGTGTTAGACACTAAGCTATATGATCAAGTTCTTAATTCAAGCAAACAAGAGTGGGTTTTGATTAATCTAGAGACAACTACAAACTTAAACAGGATTAAGGATTAATGAAATGCTTAAACAAGAACTAAACAATGACAAATGATGAGAATGTATGAATGATGATAAGAAAGGTCTTAGACATGATAGTGGATTAGGGTGCCTTCAGTGATAAACTAATGAGCTAATGAATCATATGATCAAGCAAGCCATTTAACATAAACATCTCTAACTAAGTTAATCCTCTCATGAAGGCATTAACTCCTATGCTAAATCAGTTTCAAACCCAATCATCATCAGTGAAACATGAGTTAACAAGCATTAAGAATCAGTTTAATCTGTCATTTAAGCATATAAACAATCATTCCCATGATGAATAACACTTAAACCTCTAACAACTTTGGTTCAGGCATTTCATCAAACACTTTTGGTGCATGAAATGCCCAGAATCTAGACCACATATGATTTGTATGGATCTAGCATAGAGAACAAGTTGTAGAGAATGGAATATGCATGATCTAACCCCTAAGCTCGCTAATCTACCACTTAAGCACCCTAATCTACATATCTAAGACCTTAATATGGGATTACTCACTAATCATACTAATCTCTCTTAAACCTTTGCAAGTTGAGAAGATTAGCATGATTAATGATGAGAAATGGAGATAGAGATGATAGATTCAAAAGTAAACAGCTTTAAACACCCAGATCTCTTAAAACTCTCTTGATTAAACACTCAAAAATAGATATTTCTCTTCTTAATGGAGTCTTTTTCACAAAAGAGGCAAGAGACAAAGGGAATAAAACTTAGTTCTCCCCCAAAAAAACCCTAAAAAGGATTTATACCTTCTTAAAAATGAACCGGGTCAGCCCGGAACAAACCGGGTCCTGACCCGGCTTTAATGGATAAAGTGGGAAAAGCTGCGGGTCGGTTCAGTATGTCCCAGGCCGCACACCTAAGTCGCAGTAGATGAAGACTTGTCTTGTGAGGCTTGAATCGCCTTGTCGGAGCCGCACGCCTATCTAGGAGTAAATTGCGAGTGTTTCTGCGGCATGGTCTCCTTCCTCTCCAACTCGCAGGGCTGAGCCGGTTTCTGGGGGATGTAGAAACTGTGCGGGTTGGTCTCTATTGCACTTAGGTCGCAGGCTCAAGTCGGAGTGAATTCCGAGTGATCGTGCGGCATAGATCCAGGCACGGATGACTCGCATGCCTAAGTCGCACGATTGTGGACTTAGCATTTCTCTTGCTCGGGAGCTCCAGACCTCTTCCAGTGATAGTTTACCCGCACATTTCAACTCGCAGCATCAGAGCAGCTTAGATCACTTCGCATTCCGGAGAGTGTAACTCCTGTGATACTTGTCCGAATTGAATGATTTTGGTTGCAGAAGACAGAGGACTCATTTATCTCCAAGTGATACTTGTCCGAATTGAATGATTTCGGTTGCAGAAGACAGAGGACTCATTTATCTCCAACTTTTGTGAAGGACCAGAGAGAGGCGTCTAGACATGTGTCCATTCCGGAGGCCGTATCTTCCTGCTCATAGATCCGAATTGAATGCTCTTGGACGTTCTGGAAAGAAGACTCAAATGTCTCTGATTCTCATGAAGGACCCGGAAGCTGAATCGGCCTGGAAGTGCACCGTCCTTCGCATCCTTCAGAACTGATCTGCTCGGTCCGGAATACCTGCGAGACAGGGGTTTCTTCCGACGAGCTTATCTCTCTGCTCACGCGTCCGAATTCTACGATTCCAATTGCTATGAGACCGTGCTTCAATGCTCTCCAACTTCTATGAAGGACCCGCCATCTGAATCGGACCGGAAGGCTCCCCGGACAGGTGATTTCTGAGACTCGTTCGCACCCGGAGATTTTGGCCGATATACTTAATTCGCGGTACGTGAAAATGGCCGGTAAAGCTTCCCGCGGTACATGAAAATGGCCGGTAAAACCTTCCTGGCCAGCGAGAATGGCCGATAACCTCCATAGACTCAAGTTTTCCACTTTTTCAAGCTCTGCTCACCATTCCACCTCCTGGATTCATCTTTTCAGCTCCATAATCACCTGATAGACACTCAAAACATGCAAAGACTCATTGGGACCTAATGCATCTCCTAAGTTCTAAAACAAACCCTAAGGACCTAAAATACATGAAATAAAACATGATTTGGAATGATTTATGCAACCTAAATGATGCAAATTATGAACATATCAGATCTCTAGAGGAGCTTATAAAGGAGGTTACCGAGGAGGCCGAGGACGAGGTAAAAAACAACAACAGATCCACTATTGAGTGCTTTAAGTGTCACAAGTTAGGACATTACCAAACAGAATGTCCTACTTGGGACAGCAATGCAAACTATGCTGAGCTGAACAAGAAAGAATAAATTCTTCTGATGGCGCTTGTAGAAGAGAATGGAGCACAGAGAGATCAGGTGTGGTTTTTAGATTCGAATTGTTCAAACCACATGACGGGAGATCTAAGCTGATAACACTGTATTTGTATCCATTTTCTCCATTGCTTTCAAATGTCTTTTCAAAGATTTTAATCAGTTTTAGGAACTTTATTATGATTTCTTTATATTTGTAGTTTCAACGCTCTTTTAAGGAAACTTAGGGAAAAATATGGCAAAATGGAAGAAATCCACATTTTTATCTCAGAGTCAGACTGTCAGAATTTCAGCCTCAAATGAAAACTTTATCACCATCTGATCCAGCTCAAATTTGAAGACATTCAAGAGGAGACAACCAGCTTTTCATAGCACTTTACATCAGGAATATCCAATGGTGCAATCAAAAGATACATGGAGAAAAATTTGACCAAATTCACCAGTCTTGGAAGACTCTCACCCGCGACAAACAAGTGTTTTGCCTGCCCCGAAAGACTTTCACCCCCGGTGGACCATATCCGAGCCACAAGGCCCAACATCAAAGCCCATTTCGCCATTCCTCTTCAGAGAAGCCCTAAATGAGACTTGGAAGACCTTAGGACCTATAAATACATTTCTTAGCAGTCCTAAACGGGTGTGTGCTCCTGTAATGAGATTTTGACCACCAAACTTTGTTTTTTTAGGGTTAGGCAATGGAGAGGGGGATTCTTCCCTGGATTCATTGTTCTTTCTCCTTTTTATCTAATTAGCTTTTTTATTTTATCTTTTGCATTCTTTCATGTCTTTTATCATTCCTTGCATCATGTAGATCTATCCCAGAGAGTCAAGTTGCCAAAGAGTTTTCGATAGGCACATATGTTCGATTAGGATTTCTAAGTTTCTAGACCATATTCTGGATCTTATCTCTTCAAAGTTGTTCATATTGCACGAGAGTAGATTCATGACCTATTTTCTGAGCCTAGGATCGATCAGAGCCACGAGAGTGTTGTATCAGATCATCCATACCTAGCTTCAGAAGAACATAGTCGCTACAGGAGTCGAGAGCTACCTGTAGAGAAGATGTGAGCAAATGAATTCAATAGTTAATGCATGATCTTATTTCTGGTATGAGAGCGAGAGTTAATTATCAGATTTTAGTGATTAGTTGATTAAGATGGCGAGAGTTGGTTAATCATACACATGTCTATTCCAGTTCCATGCAGATCCCAGAAATAGATGAAGATAAATCGCCTGGAGGCTAATTGGAAATGCTTTGACATCGATTAGAGTAAACCGGAGAAGTCAAAATTGCCACTTATGAGTTTAGAGTCTATAGTTTGAGTCGAACACCTTAGAGATATTCTTTTAACAACTCATTTGCATTGCATTTTACTTCCCGTAAATATTAGATTAAGTTTAGTTTATGATTCTTAACCAAAAACCACAAATCCCCATGAGTTTATGACTTTTCTTACTCTCCTAGTTTGGTGTTATTGCAGATTAGATATCTTCCCTGTGGATCGACACCCTAAGTCTTACAACGTACATATGTGCACTTGCAGACACTGAGGTTTTATAAATTTAAAACTTCAGGACCAATGATCTTGTAAAAACGACAACCCTATGTCCACGCAATCAGAAGCTGGTTTACAAATTTGGAGGAGAAGTTCATGCACACCGTTAAACTGGGAAACAATTTTCGGATGAGGGTAGAGGGTCAAGGAAGTGTCAAGCTGGTCCTAAAAGGAAAAAGTCACATTATTCCAAATATGTATTACGTCCCTGATTTAACAACAGATCTGCTGAGTATTGGTCAATTACAAGAAAGAAAGCTGGCAATCCTGATCAAATATGGAAGCTGCAAGATGTTCCATGACAAATGGGGTCTTATTATTCAAACCACCATGACAACCAACCGAATGTTTGTTATATTAGCTGATACACCTGCAATGTCGTGCCTGCAAGTATCCAATGATGTGACAAATCTTTGGCACATAAGGTTTGATCATCTCAATCAATAAAGTCTGCAGAACCTACCGAAGAAGAAGACGGTGGTAGGACTGCCTAAAATTTAGAAAGTTAATGAAGTTTGTGAAGTGTGTGCAAAGGGCAAGCAACACAGAGAAACTTTCCCTAAGCAGGCTAATTGGAGAGCGACATAAAAACTGCAGCTTATACACATGGATCAACGCGGACCTATTCAACCTAACACAATTGGATAAAAGAGGTACATTCTCAGTTTCATAGATGACTTCAGCAGGAAAACTTGGATCTATTTCTTGTCTATGAAAAGTGAAACATTCACATTCTTAAGAGCTTCAAGGTGATGGTTGAGAATGAAGCGAGAATGAAGATAGGCTGTTTGAGAAGCGATCGTGGTGGAGAATTCAACTCCAAAGAGTTTGATGATTTCTGTGCATCCAATGGGATCGAGAGACAAGTTTCTACAGCCTTCACACCACTACAAAAATGGAGTAGCAGAGAGAAAGAACAGAACCATCATGAACATAGTGAGATGTATGCTTATTCAGAAGGGTACTCCTAAGAAGTTTTGGGGAGAAGCTGCGAGTTAGACTACTCACATCTTGAACAGATGTCCTACTACAGCTGTGAAGGAAAAGACGCCTCAAAAGTGTTGGACCGGCATCAAACCGAGTGTTGATCATTTTAAGGTGTTCAGGTGCATCAGCTATGCCCATGTTCCAAATCAGAAACGAGTGAAGCTTGATGATAAAGGGCAGAAATGCATATTTCTAGGTGTAAGTGAAGGCTCCAAAGTCTACAAGATGTAGCAAACAAGGCTGTCGTTAGCTGAGACGTCAAGAACAAGGATGGAATTGGGAAAGAAGCTGCAATGAGGAAACAAATGATGTATTGGTGATTGAGGAAGAAGCAATTGCAGAGAGCTCTGAGAATAGTAAAAACAACACTGAAGAAGCAGAAAAGCCTACAACATGAGCAGATATAGGAGACATAGAAAACGTGATTGACACAACAGATCACCAACCTCTACAAGGGACAAGAAAAAGAGCTCCACCGAGTTATTTACAAGACTTTATTTCTGGAGAAGAACTCACTGATGAATAAGAAGAATTACTGTATATGGCTCTGTTTGTCTCCCAAGATGATCCAATTATATTGGGAGGCTGCTGAAGAAAGGAAATGGAGAGAAGCGATAAATGTTGAGATCGAGTCAATTGATAAGAATGAAACGTGGGAGCTAGTTGAGTTACCAGCGGGTCTGAAAAAGATTAGAGTTAAATGGGTGTACAAGACCAAGATAAATGAAAGAGGAGAAGTTAAAAAGTTCAAAGCCAGACTTGTTGCAAAAGGGTACTCACAAAAACATGGAGTTGACTATGATGAAGTGTTTGCACCTATGACTTGATGAGACACCATCATTGAGACACCATCAGAATGTTGCTAGCAGAAGCGGCAAGAAGAAAGTGAATGTGTATCAATTATATGTTAAAAGTGCATTCCTTCATGGGGTACTAAAGAAACCGTTTTTGTAGAGCAACCGGAGGGATACGTGAAAGCTGGTGAGGAGCATAAAGTGTACAAGCTTAAAAAAGCATTTTATGGTCTCAAACAAGCTCCAAGAGCTTGGTACAGCAAGATTGAAGAGTATTTTACAAAGAAAGGTTTCAGTAAGTGCGAAGTGGATCAAACGTTGTTCATTAAAAATGAACCTGTAGGAAGAGTACTCATCATCAGCTTGTATGTAGATGATCTGATCTTCACAGGGAATGATCCAAGTTTGTGTGAAGAATTTTAAGCTTCGATGGAAAGGGAGTTTGAAATGACAGAATTGGGGAAGTATGCGCTATTTCTTACGAGTGGAAGTGGAGCAGAATAAGAATGGAATATTCTTATGCCAAAAGTAATATGTTGCTGAAATATTGTCACGCTTTGGAATGGAAGACTGTAATCCAGTGACTAACCCAATTTTTCCTGGAACAAGATTATCGAAGAACATGGAGGGAGAAGATGCATTCATCGCTATACAAGCAGCTGATTGGTAGCTTAATGTATTTGTCAGCTACCAGGCCCGATACTATGTTTGTGGTGTGTTTCTTGAGCCGTTTCATGATGCAACCGAAAGGTGCTTATCTCTTAGCTGGTAAGAGAGTATTGAGGTACATAAAAGGTACTCTGCAGATGGGGCTGATGTATTCTAGTGGCGATGAAGGAAATATGGAAATATACACTAACAACGACTTCGCAGGTGAAATGGACAGTGGAAGAAGCACTTCTGGGTATGTGTTTCTTATGAGTACTGCAGTTGTGGCATGGCGTTCAAAGAACCAGCCGGTCGTTACTCTTTCTACAACAGAGGCAGAGTATGTTGCTGCGTCCTTTTGTGCAACTGAATGTCTGGATGAAGAAGATACTTAGCAGTTTCAACCAAGCTGAAGAGAAGTTTGTGACTATCCTCTGTGATAACAGTTCGTCAATTAAACTATCCAGGAATCTGGTGCTACATGGAAAAACTAAGCATATCAAGGTCAGATTTCACTTTTTAAGTGATCTTGTGAAAGAAGAGGAAGTTAGTCTGGTTTATTGTGGAACTCAAGATCAGATAGCAGACATCATGACAAAACCTCTTAGGCTGGATACATTTTTCAAGCTGAGAAGAATGCTGGGAGTTCAGGAGTTTCAGAAGATCAAAGAGCAAACTGTGATGCTTTCTCCGCATTCAGATTGGGGGAAGAAATGTTAGGATTTGATCAAAGCAAAAATGAGTATTTCCGAGTTTCTAGGAGTAGTTGCTTAAGCCAATAAGTGTAACCGAATCGTGTGCTTGAAGTGCTTAGTCATTGCTAGTTTTTAGGAGTTTGTTGCTTTGTTGCTTCGTGTTTGTTTAAGTATCCTTCTATTTAAGGAGCAGTTTTTTCTTATTCATCAATCCGAAAGCTTTGATCACTCAGTTGAAACACTTACCAATTTCAAGAGTGTCTGTGTGTGTACGTATCTATAATGTAGATAGGTATATGTTGCAAGTGTACCAATCAAGAAGTTTATTTAGTTCTAGTTTTATATGAATTACGTGAACGTCTATTGACGTTACCTGCCCACAAGATATGTCCTTTATTTCTTAATTAGATCTCGCTAAGCCAATATTACTCCAAGTGAATATTGTAGTATGATACTTAGAAAGAATTAGTCATATAACCCGATTAAACGGTACTGGTTTCTTACGGTTAATTAAGAGCCGCTTTATTAGGTTAGATTATCCGAGTTTGCTCTAAACAGAAAAAAGGATAAAAAAAACGCAATGTTCCTTGTAAGCACGGGTTTGATGAGAATTTTAGTCACAACCGTTGGGATTAGGCTTGAAACAAATTAGGGTTTTGAATCATTTTTTCTTGTTTTGCAAGCAATCATTATCTTCTGAACCAACACAACATAGCGAGAACGAGAGTGAGGAATAATGGACTAGTTATGAGTTATTATCCAATGCCACGACATTTACTTCACTTCTCCATATATCTTATATACAACTGATTTTGCACCTGAAGTTTCATTGTAGGACGAAATCTCATTTGTCTAGTTTCGTGCATTTCATGCAATATACTTTACACCTCCATTTCTTATTCAAGCAGACTTTATTTTTTACATATGAATGCACTAGAAAATATCATAGAGACGAATTCAAGTTATTCAACGATTACATAATCCAAACATTTATCCAAAGAATTTTTCGGAAATTTATCCGGTACAATAAGTTTCAACAATAGTAAAGAATCTAAGACACCGTTGCAAACAATTGTAACGAAGGTTATAGAACATCACAATCACATCCCGTGATTATTATTTGCAATAAAAAAATCTCAAACCGAAAACTAAAGAAACAAAATAATATAAGCAAAACAAAAGAAAAAGCTTAGAGGATGGTGGTTTCAGCGATCATGGAGGTAACAAGATAAGGATCCATCTTAGAAGAAAGCCTTCGATCTTCAAAATAGCCTTTCCCTTCTTTTTCTGTATCTCTTCCTACTTTCACCGATTTTCCATGATCCGCTACTCCCTATATTCCCAACAAATCAAAATCATATCAAAAACTTGTATAAATTAAGAACATAAACACCAAATATTGATTTGATTTTATTTGATTAGACTTTTGAGTTTATCTCATTATACACAAGTGAACTTGTTGATGTCTGCTGTTTCATGCTTTCCAAACAGAGCGATGGGGAGACACAGGAGTATGTTCATATTGTGAATTCGACTCTTATCGTGGCAGAGAGGACTGTTTCCTGCATTGTGGGGAAACCTAAACCCTGTTAAAATGGGGGTCAAGACAAATGTTTCACTTGGCTATGCCGAGATTCAGTATTGATTTGTCTTCGACTATTATCTGAATCTGCTACGCTCGAAAATAACAAGACATGTCAGTTTTTAGCATCCAATTTTTTTGTTTTTTCTCTCTTAAAAAAATTACCCTCAAAGAACAATCGTTATCTTTAACCGAGCTTCATAGTCGACCGCTCGATGCGACGTTGAACCATGGAAAATCGATCTTTCTTTCTCCGGCAGTGTGCAGCATGGTAGAATCGTGACATGGAGGTGGAGCGGCTGAGTGATAGGGGATATGGGCCTCGTTGGGCCAACACACACTTATATTCTTAGTTCATGTTTTATGTCCATCTCATCATATCTAAGAATCTGGCTGGATTGTCCAAGGTTGTTTCTCTCCTCCTCTCTTCTTTTACTTCTCTTCTGATCAGATTTTGGTGAGACATCACTTACCAAAAAGGGTGAAATAGACATCAAATAATATATATATATATATATATATATATTATAGAATACAATAAGTTATAAATATAAGTGATATACTTGTAACAAATCATTGTTATAAATTTATTGGATATTTTATGTAAGTATTTAGTGTTATTCAAAATATAGAATTTGCGTATCATTATCAGTGTTTGATTTTTTAGTTATATGAATTTTGTTAACCTTTTTACTGTTTATGGAATAGAAAAAATAGTAAAAACTTAAATAGCTGAAATAGAGATAAGAGGAAAAAGAAGAGAGATAACTTGAGTGAATCTTAAAATAAAATGAGAAGAAAAATCAATGCCATTGATTCTACAGTACTTTTTAATTAGGGAATCAAATTCTTCCTCTTTTCCCATTTTTGAGGGTTGATTTTTTTTTAATTTGAAGGTTCTAATTGAGATAGGAATGAAACATTAAATTTCTCAAATACCATCATGAGGTGATGTTTTCATTCTTTCTTTTATTTACTTTAAATTGTCTTCAAATCATTTCAATTTTTATAATATAGTTTACTGATGAAAATCTCTAATTTTCAATAAGGTCAGAATTTAAAGAATTTTTACACATGACTAATCCAATAACTTTGAATTTTGAAAAATTGTTGTGAATACTAGATCCAACAAGGAGAGATTTGGAAACCAATTAAAATCACCCCAAACTATTGATTTAATATGCCTTCCTAAGTGTTTATGTTGAATGTAATTCCTAAGTATATAGGTGAAATTTTATTACTTTGTTGATTTATTGTGTAAAATATGTTTTGATCTTTATAATACACTTCCAAATTAAGTTATATGTCCATCCAGAGTAAAGTTTTTTTAAAACTAAAATTTAAAGTATATAAAATATCCAAAACTCAAAAAACATCTAATACCAAAATATCTGAAAACCAAATTTTTTTAACCGAACCTAATCTGAAACCAGAATACTCAAACCTATAACTGATTATGATAAAATATATTCATTTATTATCTAGGATATTATTTAAATTAAATATAAATTAATATCTGATTTCTCATTGTTTAAGATAATAACTGCTTTTGTCATTTTTTTGTAAGTAATCTAAACTTTATATTTATAGAAATCCTAAATAATATAAATTAATTTTAAATTTCGACATTAAATTTAAATATAAAATTAAAAATTTCAATTTTTAATTGCAAAAATATATGTGTATTAACATGAATAATATCTATACACAAAAAATAGAATTAAATGAACATTTTTTTTTAAATAAATTCTATAACATATAAAATATAATACCTGAAGTCCAGAAGAAAATCTAATACCAAAATACGTGAAACCCACAAAATTTGAACTGAATCCGACATGAAAACCGAATGCCCAAACATATATTTAATTATGATATCATATTTATTTGTTATCTGCATTACTATGAGAAAAAAATTAAATTCATAAATTTAAACTAAATTTAATATTAACATCTGATTTATCTTTTTAATCAAATGACTACTTTCTGTGATTTTTGGTAAGTTATCTAAACTATATTTATGGAAGAATTAAATAATCTAAATAATATTTGAGTTCTTTTAGAATTGAATTCAAATATAAACATACAATTTTTCAATTTCAATTGAAAAAAATATTTATGTTTATGATTCTAAAAAAGAATATTTTTCCTGTTGGACACAAAAATATATTTGTTTTATCAGCATAGATTCTTGTCATTTCATCGAATTGTCAAATTTTTGTTAGTATTTAATGTTATTCAGATTGCAGAATTTGTTTGTCGTTAGTGTTCGATTTTTAATGATATGAGTTTTGATAATCTTTTTGTTATTTATGGAATAAAAAATGATGAAAATAGTTTTATATTTATTTAACTTTCAGTTTTATTTGCTATTCCACGAATACTTGGAGATGCTTGTGGTGTATAGGCTGTTAATATTTAGTGACTTTAAATTAAAAATTTTAAATTACAATTTATCTAACAAATTTTTTTACTATTTCAAAATCATAATTTAAATATCTCACATACAATTTTTTTTTGTTTGTTCTCTCTTATGCTTTACTGGTGCTTCTAGATCTCTCTGGTGTTTGAAGACCTTTGATTTATTTATTTTCGTAAAAAAAAACCAAAATTATCGAAAAGTATGAACCACATATTTTTTTTAATCCACAACAAATCTATTATGTGGAAAAAGAATTGATACATCAAATAAAAAAAATCCTATATATTAAATGAAAATGTAGTTTAATGAAAAAAATCCGATTTGTTTTAATTTGATTGGCTTAGAAAAGCTCCCTTGCCAACCTCAATGATGATGTTTATTCCACGTCAAATGTGACATGGCAAGGGCGCTAGCTCTGCGCAATTTCATTGGATGCTGATGTGTAATTTCTGTCCAAGTTTTTCTGATTTAAAAAAAAACAAAAGAATAGAAAATCATAAACGGATAAACATGCGGATCTTTATACCCGACCCAATCCAATTATCTGTATTTTAAAAACACTTTTTGGCCCTATACGTCATACAAGCCCATTTATAAAATTATTGAAATTATAAATTTTTAAAAACTTTTCCGCGTAAGAAAATAGAAATTTTTCCCAAAATGGAAGATTACATTAACTATTTGCAGGATTTACCGGAGTTAATGTAACAAAATATACAGAAATCTTAATTTTCAAAAAGAAACAAGAATTTATGTTACAGTTTAATACTATACATCAATTTTGACAATTAAATCAATTTGAATATATTGATTCTCAAATATTCCCGCAACAATACCTACTTCTACGCACATTCCGAATATTTATATACTTCATTTCATTCTTTTTTTCAAAATAATTTCAATCTCGCCTAACATCATTTTTAAAATGTTTTCATTAACTTCCTCTCCCTATATACACCACCTATCGTAAATCCTAAAACTCTACCATTCTCATTCACTAAAATGGCTTTAGTCCGCAGACGTTCAGCTGCTATAGTTTCATTTGCCAAATTAGATCAATCAAGTGAAATTCAGAAAGTTAGAGCTACTATATTTTCACTTTGGAAAGTCAAGAATAGGCAGTCTGGCTTTGTTATAGAAATAGTATTGGTTGACGAAGAGGTTTGTATGCGATCTTATATATTTTTCTTATTGTTATTTTAAGTAATCTATAGATTATATAGTAATACTATTTACGTATGATTCACAGGGCACTAGGATTCATGCTACTGTTGATGAAGAATTGATCGCAAAACATAAAGGGATCCTTATAAAAGGAAAATCACTTTCTATTAATTGCTTCATAATTAAAGAATACTATGGTGATTTTAGGACGACTCCATTACCATACAAGATCGCTTTGTGCAGGACAACCCGTGATAAGGAGATTAATGATTTTCCATCAGATTTGCCAGAGAAATATTTTTCTGATTTCAAGTCAATCAAGGAATACAAACTCGACCAAAACGTCCTCATCGGTATGTCATCATCTTGATTATGAAATTTATATTATAATGTACATATTTATCATTGTATACAAATATTTTTTCTTGAAGATGTCATTGGACAAATTGTCACCGTTGGGAGTATGAAAGTTATAAAACTAAAGGAAAAAGTGGGATCAGCGAGAAATTGATGATAACACTCCGGGATACCAAATAAGTAGTTATGATATCATACCAAAATAAACATAACAATATTTTAACAATGCAACGCTAATATGTTTACTGCTGAAGCGATGTCCAACTGAAATGTACACTATGGGGACAATATGCAAAAGCAACTATTAAGTATACTGACAAACATATGGCTGCTATTGTTGTGTGTGTGATGCGATTTGTCTGTATAAAAGAGTACAAAGGTTAGATCGCTACATTCCCTATTCATATATATACAGTTTGTAGAGATTGGGTTTGGATTAGTTTGTTAATTATTCTTATTTTATGTTTTTTGAGTATAGGTGACATTTCAATATCAAACGCTTTCAACTCCACCAAAATTTTGTTTGATCCTGACGTCAAGATCGTGAAAGACTTCAAAGAAAAGTATGTTATGTGACAATTTAATATCATTTTAACATTGTTTTATTTATATAACTATTTTTTACGTTTTTGTAGGTTTCCAAAAAATAATCAAATGATTGTGCATGTTGAACAGAGTTATTTGACTTCTTGGGGTGGTGCTATTGACTACCGTGAAGAATTTTTAGGTGTGAAAAATAGGAGGCGGACGATAGCTGGAATTCGTGATACAAAAGTGTTATGAGCTATATATTTTGAAAATGGTATAAATATATTTACATTTAATTATATACATATTAATGGTTTTGTTATAGCCTGGCAAGATTGTAACATGCGTAACGGTCAAAGACGTTGACACTTCAAATCTGTGGTATTATTGGGTGATTGCGAGCAAAAGCGGGGTTCTTGTTTTTGTTTTACTAAGCTTCAGGTTTTAATTTTATAACCCCTAAATGTCTGCAAGTTGACAGATGTGCGCTGTAGTACTTAGGATATCGATCCACAGAGACTTAGTTGTTTCAGTACGAATTCACGGCAATGCTTAAATCAGACTAGAACTAAGTAGGTTTTGGTTTTGGTTTTGGGTTTTTGGTTGTCACTAAATCTAAACTATAAAACTAAACAAGTAAAAGCAATTAAAAACAAAAGCAGGTAAAGCAAATAAAAAGCGATTAACAAAGGAGAATGGAAGCAAGTAAATAGCGATTGAAAAGCAAACTAAATCGAAGGTTGTAAGCAATTAAAGACAAACGTTGGGGCTCAAGGGTAATTCACAGGGGTTCATGGACTAAGCTATGTCGATTTTAAACAGGTGATAAAGGCAATCAACTACGTATGTTCTAGAACTCGAGGCACAAAAGTATGAATAGCCTACTTTCGCAGCACTAAACAACTATCTCTCGCAACCCTGATCAGTAGGTTTCCACTCTGATTCTGGAAGGGAGAAGATGCAATAGCAGAACAAGACTCATCAACATTCACAACTCAACTACAGGTAGGTTTCCACTCCTATAGAAGAATTGCTCGTTTCACCCTAGTTCAGACAATCAATGAAAACTTTCGCAACATATCATACCAGATCGGCTTCTAAGTGGCCAGCAAAGAATCACACAGTAAGATTAAAGGCAAACGAAGAACATCTAGAAGATTATAAATCTTAAATCTATCGATTCATAAGCAAAGACACACGAAATTCCCTTTGAACAATCCCTTTAAACCCAACTGGGTAACTACTCAAACATATTGTAAACAATCATCACAGAGTATTGAAAGTTGCATGAAATTAAAGAAAAGAGGGAAGAAAAACAAAGAATAGAGTCGCAGATGGAGGCGCGATGATGCTCTCCTCGACGGCTCCTCCTTCAAAGGCGGCGGCTCCTAGGGCTTCTCACACGAACTCTCTCTCTTTCTGTCTTATGTCGTCTACTACACCTTTAGGAATGACCTAAAGGGGGTATTTATAGCTTCTAGGGTGGTTCTGGACACGTATGGCTTCAAATATAACGAGAGGAATTGATCTGGGCTTTAATTAAGTCGTCTGGAAAGTGAACGAACAAGTTTGGCGGTCGCGGTGGCTCTACCCGCGGGAAAACAGGTGTTGGCCGCGGTCCCGGCACATGGCTCTCTTCCGGAACTGCATTTTCTGTCATTATTGCATCGGGAGTATCTGAAGATCTAACCATTGGATTGTCTCCAAACCACGTGAATTAGAAACCTGGTTGGATCCTCTATGTTGTCTCAAATTTTGGGGGTGATCAGACAGTGAAAAGGTCTTCATGGCTTGTCATACTTCTGACGGTCTGCATTTATCCAAAATTGCTCATTTGTTCCAAATTGCATATCTTTTGCCCAAGTTTCCTGTAAAGTCTTTTGAAACTCTAAAACATTGAAACACTTTAAAAACCATTGAAAACCGAGTTAAAACACCTGCATAAGATACAATTATGATCAATAAAAGTGGTCAAAATACAGTGTTATCAACTCCCCTAGACTTACCTTTTTGTTTGTCCTCAAACAAACTTAAGTCAGGAAATTTTTTTTTGAAAATTGCAGGAACTAAACAATATCTCAGTGACTGTCCTTCTAAACCATAACTTATCGTGAAACATCTATTTGGATCTAGTCTAGAAAATTCTCACCAAAATACAAGCAAACTAGTCCGTTAATCCGTCATGCGAAAATCTACACACTTAGATCTAACTTCCAGTCAACTAGCTCTCTACATTCATTAAGTATATTGTGAGTTCTCATCAAAGATATTATTCAGGGTAGACGGCGTTTGGCATTAAAGGCTATTTAAGTGGTGGAATTTAGGTGTTTAGGGTTACCTGAAGATCTGGAGGATGCAAGATATTATGCAAAACCGCAAGAGAGAGAAGGAGATGTTGATATCCGCAAATTTTCAGTCACTTCTCCTTTGCCAAATGTTGTTGCATAATCTTCCTCCTTTGTTGTAAACAGCTGTTCCCCCAGACTTAGATCTTTTCCGGGAATCATAAAGATAATCTCCAAAATTCTATAAAATCAGATCAAGTTTGCCTCAAGTATAAAATTCGATCCTCCTAGACTCTCTAAGGTTTTAAATTTCCTCTCCCTTCATATTTTTCTTTTCTTTTTCGATTTTTTTTTTCCAAAAGAGGAAACAACCTTTTATAGAGAGAAAGTCTAAGGGACGAAATTGTACCAAGATTTTGAAGTTTTTCTAAGGCAAACTGAGTTTTCTCCTTTTGTCGAATTGTTCCAATAAAATCGCAAGTCTTCGTCTTCAGTGACTGAAAACCGCGTTGATCCTCTTTCTCTCCGAAGTTTTTGCATATATCTGCATATAGGACAATGAAAAACAAGAGTGCATGTGGTTTGAAAGAGGTTAGGTTTGGTGGGGAACTAGCTAAAGATGAACTAGCCATTCAGGATCAACAAAGAGTGGTAAAAGGATAAAGGAGTCCTGAATGTATGATTCGTTTCCTGATCTAACGCTTTAATGAGAAAATTAAGTCAAAGTTAAGTCCGGATAAAATGAGCTAGTATATCCTGTCAGAAAGAATCTCCATGAATAGAAGTCCTCTGGTGGGATTTCGTAATGCAAGTATTCTAGCTACCACCTAGTTTAGGCCTAAATCACAAAAAGAGCAAAAAACGAGGAAATAGCGTAAAAGCACATTGGTCTAACTCATCATAGTATTGTTTATTGTGTTCCTAGTTTGAAAACTTTTTTGAAAACGATTTTTGAAAAATTTTATGAAAACGATTTTCGCAAAATTTGAAAAGTTTTATGTGTCCAAACTCAAAACAAATCAAATTTCATTAGTAACAGATGAACATCCTCCCCAGACTTATTTCACACTGTCCTCAGTGTGATTAATCTTGGAAATAATGGTAAAGAAAATAGAAAAGTTGAAATGTTTAAGTGAACTTATCGTGTTGGAGAGTGCTGCTCGTTTTTTTTTTATTCTTCCTTATTGAAAACCTGAAATTAAATGAAACAGAAAAAAAGCAATGGAAATAGAAAATAAAGGTCAAAGGGAAATAGATAAAATACCAAGTGGGTTGCCTTCCACTAAGCGCTTGTTTCAAGTCATTAGCTTGACATTGTTGCTCAATCAGACTTAACCGGGGTCGTGACACTCCTTGATCTCATCATTGGCCGATAATGGATCAATAAAAAACATCACTTCTCTCTCGTCTTCTCTTTCTTCAGCCAGATATGGCTTTACACGCTGTCCATTCACTGTAAATGAGTTTCCGGTTCTGTCCCACAAGACAATGGATCCGTATGGCCTGACTTCCTTTATCGTGAAGGGTCCTGACCATCTTGAACGTAATTTTCCTAGAAAAAGCTTAAGACGAGAATTGAAAAGGAGAACTTTATCGTTAGGAGCAAAGGTTCTATGAATAATCTTCTTATCATGATATGCTTTAGTCTTCTCCTTGTAGATCTTCGAGTTTTCGTAAGCATTGTGTCGGATTTCTTCTAACTCGTGAAGTTGAAGTAGTCTTCTTTCTCCAGCTGTTTTCAAGTTCATATTCATCTCCTTGATAGCCCATTGCGCTTTATACTCAAGTTCTACTGGAAGGTGACATGCTTTTCCATAAACTAGGTTGAATGGTGTTGTTCCCAAGGGCATCTTGAATGCTGTTCGATATGTCCATAATGCATCATCAAGCTTGGTAGACCAATCCTTGCGATGTACTGTGTTGTTTTCTGCAAAATCGACTTGATTTCTCTGTTTGAGATCTCTACTTGACCGCTGGTTTGGGGATTGTATGGAGAAAAAACTTTATGTGTAACTCCATTCTTTCTAAGAAGATTCTCGAAAACTCTGTTGATGAAATGCGATCCTCCGTCGCTTATCACGATTCTATGAACTCCAAAAAGCGGGAATATAACAGATTTAAACAGCTTTATGATGACTTTTGCATCGTTGGTGGGACTAGCGACTGCTTCAACCCACTTAGAGACGTAGCCTGCTGCTACTAAGATGTATTGGTTTCCAAAAGAAGTAGGAAATGGTCCAATAAAATATGTTCCCCAGACATCGAAAATATCGACTTCGAGAATAAAATTTTGAGGCATCTCATCCTTTTGCTTATGTTACCCATCCTTTGGCATTTATCGCATCGCGATATATAAGCTTGAGTATCTTTGAACAAAGTAGACCACCAAAAACCTGCTTGTAAAATCTTTGAAGCGGTTTTGAAGGTTGCGAAATGTCCTGCGTAAGACGAGCTATGACATCCGAATAAAATTCCTTCCATCTCTTCTTCAACCACGCATCTTCGGAATAACCCATCAGCACATCTCTTGTAGAGATAGGGTTCGTCCCAAAAATAATGTCTTACGTCTTTCAGAAACTTTTTCTTCCTATAACCGAAAAATTGCGGGGGCTCTACATCAGCTGCTAAGTAATTCGCTATGTGTCTAAACCATGGGGTATTGAAAGCATCTGATCTTCGCATGAGTGAGGTGGTGGTGCGGTATTGGCATTGGTGGGGGGTAGTATCTATTGCATAGATGTTTTCTTCTGGCAAACTGCCATTTAAGGGCAATCTTTCTTCAACTCGAATTCGTGAAAGATGGTCTGCAACTCCATTATCTGCACCTTCCGATCTCGAATTTCGATATCGAATTCTTGCAGTAGGAGGATCCATCTTATCAAACGAGGTTTAGCGTCTTTCTTAGACATTAAATACTTGATTGCAGCATGATCAGTATGAACTATAACCTTAGATCCTACGAGATAAGAACGAAATTTCTCAAATGCAAATACGACAGCTAGAAGTTCTTTCTCTGTTGTAGCATAATTGCATTTAGCTTCGTCTAGAGTTCTGCTTGCGTAGTAGATTACGTGCAGTTTCTTATCTTTTTGTTGGCCAAGCACTGCTCCGACTGCATAGTCACTCGCATCGCACATGATTTTGAATGGGAGTTCCCAGTCAGGTGCTTGCACGCCTGGAGCGGAAACAAGGGCTTCTTTGATCTTATGAAACGCGGCTAAGCACTAATCATCTAACTCGAAGTTCGTTTCCTTGCAAAGCAAACGCGTAAGAGGTCTAGTTATTTGAGAAAAATCTTTTATGAAGCGCCTATAGAATCCTGTGTGTCCTAAGAAACTACGAATGCCTTTTACGTTTGTGGGAGGTTGTAGGCTGGTCATGACTTCGATTTTAGCTTTGTCAACCTCAATTCCTTTTCCCGAAATTCTATGCCCAAGCACGATTCCGTCTCGTACCATGAAGTGACATTTTTCCCAATTTAATACTAAATGCTTATCTTCACATCTTTCCAGAACTTTACCAAGGTTGCCTAGGCATTTTTCAAAAGAAGATCCATAGACAGAAAAGTCGTCCATGAATACTTCCATGAAATCCTCAATAGAATCTGTGAAGATCGACATCATGCACCGCTGGAAGGTGGCAGGTGCATTACATAATCCAAAAGGCATACGTCGGTAAGCGAACGTGTCATATGGACAAGTGAATGTCATTTTTTCTTGATCCTCCAGTCGAATAGGAATTTGGAAAAATCCAGAGTATCCATCAAGGAAGCAATAGTAAGGGTGATTAGCTAACCTTTCTAGCATTTGATCTATGAAGGGAAGTGGAAAATGATCTTTCCTAGTTGCTGCATTCAGTTTCCGGTAATTGATGCACATACGATGTCCAGTTACTGTTCTTGTAGTGATCATTTCATCTTTATCATTTTTAATGACAATGACTCCTCCTTTTTTCGGAACAACATGAATTGGGCTAACCCAAGTGCTATCTGAGATAGGAAAGATTATTCCAGCTTCTAAAGGCTTCATAATCTCCTTCTTGACAACATCCATGAGATTAGGGTTCAGTCTCCTTTGACTTTCGATTGAGTTTTTAGCATTATCCTCTAGATTTATCTTGTGCATACAAAGATCTGGAGAGATTCCAGGTATGTCATCAAGTAATATCCTAAGGCTTTTCTATGCTTTCTCAGCTCGGTCAACAGCATTGTGGTTTCTTCTTCTGTCAAACCAGAGTTTATTTTGACAAGATAAGTAGAATTTGGTCCAAGGAAAGCGTACTTAAGTCCGACGGGAAGTGGTTTAAGCTCGACTTTAGGGGCTTTAAGCTCGCTCCAAGGATCATTAATTGCTGCGACAGTGTCTTTAGGAGGTGTAGGAATGTTTTTTTGGTCCTTAATATCTAGATAGTTTAGAGGTTTCCTATAAGTTTTGGACTTATCAAGCATACGTGCGCATTCACTTGAAATTTCTTCAAGGAAATTGCGTTCGTCTTTTGCGGGTGAAAGCGTGACACTTAAAGGGTCGTCTAGAAGCAGATCTTCATAGACTTCCTCAATAATCCCATCTAGCTCATCAATCCATCAAATTTTGCTATCTCGCTAGAGGCTTTGTCGACTTTTGTTCA